>NW_026731835.1:487500-756292 GCF_028476545.2 Physella acuta | reverse complement strand
AAAAGAAAAAAGTACTTACAATGTATAAAATGTGAAGAAAAAAATAACACACACACAATGTTCCAAATGGAAATACACACGAGTTTAAATAAGTCACAAGAGAATTGGGTAACTAGAGGAAATAACTGGCAATAGATAGGGTAGTAAAACATTAAATCTTTGTGGAGACTTATACTGGACATCCCTTAAATCTCTGTTTTTAACATGTTTCATTGTTCGCTATGATGCCTCCATGAGTGAGTCGGTCGAAATAATATATTGCATGAAAGCTGTGTATGTGTAATGGTTTCTCGCCTTATGTTTATTTTTATGTTTTTTTTCTTATTATATTATTATTTCTAAATGCTTTTTCCCTTTTATGCTTTGTTATTCTTTATTATGTATTTTTTTTAAAATAATAATTAAGAGAAGTAATTGCTTTTTAATTTGTTTAGTGCAAATTTATTAAAAGGTGCTTAAGAGCACACATATTTGACTATTTAAAAAAGGGAAACAAGTCATGGAAGGTGGTTTGAACAATTGCGTATCTTTCACGCGATGGGTCTATTTTCAAAAGAATTTTGCCGACAACAGCGTGTGTTTGATTGTAGGAGAAAGAGGACTTGAGATGGTGTCTATAGAATAAAGATAATCCAACCGCAGCTGCAGTATTCTTTTTACAAAACAACCATGAAGTCAAAATGAAAGAAGATTATATGTAAAAAAATGGATTATGGTCGGCTGCGGGCCCCTAACGTCCCGGGCCCCCCCCCCGCAATGCGGGGTCTGGCGGCACTGTAGTTCCGCCCCTGATACAAGGACTGCCTTTAAGTTTCTTGGAGACAACTGGACACTAAATAACAATAAAGAAGCAATTTCTTGAAGCTTTATAATAATTAAAATTGTTTCTTTTTTTTGAAGACGAAAATGTTAACGATTTAAAGACATTTTATCTATTAGAATTGTGACAGAGAATTCTTCAAAATTATGATTTACCTATGGGTTTTTTTTTGCTTACCTCAAATGGATGAAAGGGTTGTAGTATATATGAAAAGTAAAGAAGTAAAGAATTATCTTTAGACCTAGCGATCTATTGGTGACGTGAAGTAGAGTTCATATATTTCTTGACCTCAGCATCTGAAGGGAAGGTGTGGTCAACACTTTGCCCAGCGGCCTTTACTTTCCTTAACCTGAGTTAGGTACCCATCACAGTTTGGTGGGCTGTGTGATTTTCTAATGACTTGGACCCGGATTCGAACTCAGCACCTTCGCAGTGACGAAGCAACCCATTCCGGCGCCCCGGGCGAACAATGAATTTTGCGCCTTCTCCCTTATTTATATAAAGTTATTTAAGTTAGCACAAAAGCGCCCCCTCTTCCAGTCACTATCCTGTAACAACTTTTCTTTTGGTACCTAACAAACGATGTATAAAACAGTGCAATCTATTTTCTTAATTTTAATTGTGCATAATTCAGGAACGCAGATCAAAATCCTATTTTTTTTACCCCTGTTTGGCGTCCTCCTAGGTTGGCGCCCGGGGCGACCGCCCCACCCGCCCTCCCCTAGCTACGCCTCTGCACCTTCGGGTAAGCAGCTAGCGCTTTACCGTTCTATTGTACATGATACTTACTCAATAATCGTATTAGAATTGTTGTTAGAACCGGGCTTTTAAAATTTTAAATGGCACCGTGTGATAAAATAAAGGTACGTCTTATTTAAAATTCGCGTTCTAACGAGAAAAAAACCTAGAACAGTTCAGACAATGTGAACTTTCTGCTATCACTGCTCACCATCTGTAGGTCTACGCCTCATCGATGCCTCACCTTGTTGATGCCACGCCTCTAGGTGCTTCACTCTGTCGACCTCACACCTAGCCTGTTCCTAGCTTTGTTGACGTCACACCTCCAAGTGCCTCACCTTGTCAACGTCACAAGTCAAGGTGCGTCTGTTTGTCGCGTCACACCTCGTCTGTGTCTCGCCGTGTCTACGTCACACCTCCTGTGGCCCTCACACGTCCATGAACTCAACAGCTTGCCCACTCACGTCTGACGCCAGACTGCATAACGACCAACCCGTGACCCACAGCGGAGTGACCTCTAGCGAACCCATCCGTTGTGAGCTTACATTATTGACCTCTAACACCATCCTGCACCATCACTAAGCACCAACACCCAAATATTTTCTATGTGTAAACCTAATACTGCATACCCCCCCCCCCCCCAAACGCTACCTGTCCTACCAAAGTGAACCCCAAATCTCATATGAACCTACCACAGTGAACCCTATACCCAATCTCATATGAATCTACCACAGCGAACCCTATACTAAATCTCATATGAACCTACCACAGTGAACCCTATACCCAATCTCATATGAATCTACCACAGCGAACCCTATACTAAATCTCACATGAACCTACCACAGTGAACCCTATACCCAATCTCATATGAACCTACCACAGTGAACCCTATACCCAATCTCATATGAACCTACACCAAAGCCAACCCTACCCCCAAAATAATACCTTAACCCCCAATAGGATATGAGCTTACCAGACTGACCCCCCCCCCCCCCCATCCTTCCACAGTGAACACTACCCCAAACCTCATATGAACCTTCCACAGTGAACCTCCCAATCCCTCAGTGAAACCTACCCCAAACCTCATACGACCCTAACACAGTGACCTCCCTACCTCACCCCTGCCCGTTTTTTGTGTGTGTACCTAACCCAGTAAACCGTACACCTCTTCCAAATAAACCTCACAAAAAGTTTTATACAAGGATATGAGTATATTACAAAATCACTGCGCGGCAGCTCAAAATAATTGCGCGGCCGCGCAACCGCGCAGCTTGGAGGGAACACTGACCCCAACATCCAATCCCACCCCCCCCCCCCCCCCCCCCACACCCACAACCACCTGCCGCTCCCCTTTGTCTGACCTCACCACTACAAGACAGACCACACAAGGTTCAACAAATAACCTTTAACAGCCACATGGCGTCAACTTCATCGTTCTGTCCTCACCATATTTCCCAACAACTGTCCCCTAACACGCCCATCTAGCCACAGATGTGACCCCTCGGTCTCGTCAAGATCACACCAGTCACTACTCACCCACAAAGACACTCAGATCGCGCTAAACGTTGTGAACACCAATCAAAATTGATTTATAAGTCGGGATGTCGATATCGCTTGTGATCGCCCCCCCCCCCCCAAAAAAAAATCAGATCATAAAAAGGGAATTAACTCCTAATAACGTCTTTTATTGTACAAAGGGTTAACGTTATTGGAAATTAGGGAGAAAAGACGTGGAGATAGATATGAAGTCTATTGTACTCGCTGTGCGTGTGGCGTGTGTCGGGTGGGGGTAAAGTAAGGGGGGGTGGTAATGAAAGGAGATCTATCGAAGTATTGAGGAGTGATTCATAATGATACCTGGATATGAACTGGTAATTGGACTGGTTTGGTTATTGGACTATTTAATGGGTTTTATCTTGTGCTGGTAAGTAGATTGGCTATTGGCCTGGTTTTTTTAAAATTGATTAATGGATTGATTATTGTTAATCAACTGGTTATTTTAATGATTATTGAACTAAATTTGATTAATAGACTGGTTATTGGAAGGGTTCATCAACTGGTTATTTTAATTTTTATTGAGTTGTTATTGCAGTGGTATTGGCTTGGTTATTTGAAGATTTCATCAACCGGCTATTGAACTGGTTATTGAACTGGTTATTTAACTGGTTGATTATTGGAAAGGTTAACTAACTGGTTATTTTATTGGTTATTAAACTGGTTATTGGACTGGAATAGGATTGGTTATTCGACTGGAATTGGATTTGTTATTGAAATGTTAAAAATCTGGTTATTAAAATGGTTATTAGCTTGGCTATTCGACTGGATATTGTATTGCTTTTTGATCTTGCTATTGGACTGATAATAGACACTGAATCCGTGGCTAATCAAAATCACTTCGATACTTTATGATTCTATCGTTATTTTAACAAGCAGGGTACACATGGAGGACCGAATCGAACGAAACATCCCAATTGTAGGTTAATACCTAATCCCTTGAAACAATATCAACTTAGCCCACTCAGAATCCTTATGGATGCCAACATAACCATGTTAGCGGTCACTTTCTGTGGTGGAGGCCCGAACCCACTCGCTCTAAAAACAAAGGCGAGGTACGCATCTCCTGAAGTCGAGTGGTACAAACTCCTCGGTCGTTCAGTGCGAGAGAATCTCTGTGATCCAGATAGGAGAGGGAAGATAGAGCCCTCTGCTGGGAAGGGGGGCCGGGATGAAAGGGGCGTTAATACCGACAAGAGATACTCGTGACGGGGGGGGGGGGGGGGCATCTTGCTTGTGACTTGCCAGGTAGTGAAAAAATGACGTCTTCAAGGTCAAAGACGGCTATCATCGACGGTATGACGTCAGCGTGGCCTAGAACTCCGATCCAATTTTTTTTTTTTTTTTTTTTTGAATTTTTTTTTTTTTGAATTTTTTTTTTATAGATACAGTAGCTGTTGAAAGGAACTGGCTCTTATAAGAATTAGTCCCCCTTAATGTAAAAAGGGAAAGCTTACTTAAACCAGTCAAATAATGTCCCTTTATGTTTTTTATCAGGAGAGTAGTGCCCCTTTTATTTTAAGATCGTAGATTATGGATCCTTACCTGTAATTTCAGATAAGCCTATGTGCAGTGTTGAATATCTAACTTTCTACTTATCTTGGTAAATATGCATAGGGATTACAAATGATGTAGTATTGTGTATTAAATTACGACTGGAAAAAAATCAGAGGTCATTACTTGGTCCCACCGTCTAGTATCTCTGCGCCATCAATGTGACATGCTAAAATACAAATGAAATATTTGTCGGATTCTGAAATAATTTATAATCAGCGCCGATTTGAAATGTCATTGCTGTGTAAATATTTACACAGTTAAAATGTAGAAACGCCTAGACTGTGGTAAACTCTAATAAGAATAAGAAGAAATATATTTTTATTTTTAAAAAGCATTCAGTGAAATGGAAGTATTGCTATAAAGAAGGTCTACTTTTCAACACGTATTTTGAAAATGCTTACTTTTTTAAAAAAATCAGTTCATTCTAATGTAACACGGTTAAGCAGGCGGACGGCAAATTGTGTAAATAGCTTTAAGATTTACATTTACATGACGACATCACTCATTGATGCCAGCACGTTTGGTAAAGAAATGACAGGTAATCACCCCATCTACCTCCTGAAAAATATGTATGAAATCATATATATATATATATATATATATATATATATATATATATATATATATATATATATATATATATATATATATATATATATATATAATATATAAATAATCTACCGTCAGTAATCGTATTCGGCCACATGTCAAATGCTACACCCCCCCCCCCCCCAAGGGAAACGTCCGTCACGCGCCTATGACAACATGTTGTATCCTAAAGAAAATAACACAAGACAAAAGCTCATCCGCTGAATATTTACCGACCAAATCCTTCAGGTCCAAAGTCTAAGTGCGGACCCCCCCCCCCCCCTCCCCCGTGACGAGCTATCTATTTGCACGCTCAACAAAAATATCTACAGATAATTACATCGACAGGTCGGGTTTTACCCTCGTTACCCCCCAGCGGCCCGCCCGTGCAGGGGCTGATCGAACAGCAAATATTGATTGACCCAAACAATTGTCTGCTGTTATCGGTAGATCACGAGGGGAGGTATCTCCAATAAGATACTAATAATCCCTGCTGGTATGGCTATACCATCCACGCGGATTAAGGCTGTCACTGCGGCTATAGACACTAATCACTAGCCTAAAGTGGGGCTTGGGCGTTTGTCATGGGTTGCTATCGAAGCCCCCCCCCCCCCTTTCTTACTATCCACACAGCACAAAATACACAAGAGTAATTTTTTCTGGTTTATCTTACAAAGTGTTGTTATTTTATTTCTCACTGAATTGATGACAAAAATATTAACTGCGTAGTTTGCACAAATATTCAACAAATGTCACTGGGGAAAAATCATAATAACAAAATGTAAATCCAGTATATATAAATCATAATGCTTCATTAGCTATTCTAGTAAAAATCGTTGATTGCTGTAGAAATATGCCAATAGATTTTTGCCTAATTAGCGACGCTTGAAAAATAAATTCACTCTATTAAAATCTTTATAAAACATATAGGGTATGATTTGACCACATACTTGGTCAGAAACGTCGGGAACGGATAAACAATAGCTAAGTAAATAAAAATATAGATAGGTAAAACAGGCCTAAAGGCTCACGAATATGACTCGCTAGAGTGGAGCCCCCAGGGAAAGCGAAAGAGAGGACGCTCAATAGAGACCTAGAGGCGGTCTTCTTGAAGAACTGAAAACTACAGGTATGTATTTTGGAGGCTGCAAAATCAACAGCCGGGGAAAGGACAAAATGGAAGGGTATGGTTGAGGCCCTAAATACTTAAGGTCACTTAAGGACATGTAGTATGACAACCAATGCTGTGTGCGACAAGAAAATCAGAAAAGTGAATGGTTCACGGTAAAAACAGGAGTCAGATAGGGCTGTGTCATCTCACCTGTCATTTTATGGTGGTAATAGATCTGCAGCAGAGAACTAAAATAAGGATCTACAAGTCTAATGTACGTTCAGTACTCCTCTATGCTGCAGAGTCATGGAAACTAAACAAGAAAGGAGAGAGCCGACTCAGAGGCTTTGAAAGAAGATCCCTCCAACGTCCTCAGAATAAAGTGGGACGGCAAAGTCCCGAACAAGGAAATATGGCGAAGGACAGGATTAAACGACATTGTTTCAGAAGTTCGAATGAGGAGATGGCTGGGCCATGTCCTACGCATGAGCAAAAGAAGACTCCCCAACATGGCGCTGAAGTGGAATCCGACTGGAAAGCGAAAGAGAGGAAGACCACTGGGAACATGGAGGCGAGAAATGGAAGCAGAAGTGCAGGCTACTGGCAAGACCTGGCATGAACTAAAGTGGCTCGCCCAAGACAGAGTGGAATGGTGGAGATTTGTTGTTGCCCTATACACAGGGAGTGATGAGGATTAAGTAAGTAATGGTTGAGGCCCTATGCTTCAAAATGCGTAAAGAAGACTAAGTCAAGTAAGTCAAAATAGGCCTGTATAGTCAACAAATGTGAGCGTAATGTTTAGTTGTTCAGTCCAGATCGTGTTTAAATACAAGCACATAACGAGGAAATACTAAATGGATTAAACAAAAAAAAAATAGGAATCTTATTTCCAATTAGCTAAAGATATAATTAATTGTGTGCAACAGCTTAGATAAATATAGGTTCTAATGTAAGGGGGGGTGTCTGTTCTATCTTGGACTACATCCGCCATCCCAACCAGCCCTTTTAAATAACGACTGCATGATTTATGCGCAGTATCTCGACATTATCATCAAAGCTGAAGTTTTCATAAAGGGGAGTAATAATACCACAGCTCATATAACACTAGCCTTATTATCGCCCTTGAGCGATGTCAACATCCGCCTTATTAATTACCTATGAAATATTTTTAGCTTTGATCTCAATCAGATTTAGGGAAATAAAACTCGGACGGTGGGTATGTATGAATGAGATGGGTGTGTGTGTGGGGGGGGGGGGGTAAGGGGGGGATAGGGGAGGTTTTGTGGTTAAGGGGTTGGGCGATTGGGAAGGTTGTGGTAGCCACTGGTGTAAAATGTGTATTTCTGTGTGTGTGTGTGTGTGTGCATTGCGTGCGTGTATGTGTAAGTATATATGTGTACTGAAGTAACAACTTGGGACGGAGTTGTCTAGCGGTAGAGAGCTGGACTGCTAACTCGTAAGTCTCGAGTTCGAATCCGGGTTCAAGTCAGTAGACCGTCCCTGAGTGCACCCAACTCTGATGGGTAACTAACTCACGTTAGGGAATGTAAAGGCGGCTGGGCATAGTGCTGACCAAACTATCTCTTCATATGCCGAGTTTCACAGAAACAAGTGAACTCTACTTCGTTAGCCCCATAGACCTTCAGGTTTGAAAGGAAACTTACTTTACTTTGGAGTAACATCACGGGGAAAACCTTTTGCTATATATATATTTTACTTTACCAGCTTGATACATCGATTATGGGTTTTTTAAAAACTCCAACCGGATCTAGATCTGTAGCGTCACATATGTTACTGCTGTCATCACCCATCAGGTTATCCTGTACCGTCTGCCACCTTTTACCCACCTTCACCTCCCCTCCCCCTCCTAATTCTCAAACAATTTTACTAATTTTTAACCATAACCACATACATATCAAAACACGCAATCGGTAAACACGACAACAAAAAAGACAAAGGTATTTTCTATTTCGTGTCCTCAAACCCGGTTGTAAAATAAAAACATCCTTACACGGATGATAAACATCAAAGATGTTTTTTTTTTTAAAACCGTCGCCGACATCTCCGTGTCCTCGTAACCTAAACGAACGCGCTTGAAATTAAAATACAATTTTTTTCGCGAGATGTTTATTTTTTAACATCACATTTATCGTTACAAAAATCGGGCTCAAGTCGTTGCCTCCCTTGTCTAGATCCCTAGTTTAAAAAAAAACGTCAATCGCCCCAGGAGACAACCGCTTCATTTAAAGCGGAAATGAATTATCAGGCATATGGACTCTCATGCGAGATGGCCAGGTTTTCGCGTTGGGCCACTTGGGCCAGATAGGATATGCAAATCTCGACAAAATTTGTTCCCCCAGCTTAATTAATATGCGTTGATAGATATGACCCGGCCATCAAACCCGCCATTTTTTACGGCGTGGATAACCATCGGCAACACCTGCGCGGTGGTACGCACGTTTTGATGACGTACTTCCACCTCAACATTCGTGTCATTTTAAAACAGAGGAACGCAAGGTCGCATAAGGAAACTGTTTTATAAATGATTCAATCAGATTTATGGCCTCGACTCGCGGGGTATCTGATAGATTTTTATTGTCATTTAACGTCCTCTCCCACGATGCTATTACTTCGTATTCTCGACCACGCCCAAACAAATATATATATATATATATATATATATATATATATATATATATATATATATATATATATATATATATATATATATATATATATATATATATATATAAAAAATTGTGTCATAAAATTGTGAATATATATATATATATATATATATATATATATATATATATATATATATATATATATATATATATATATATATTCAAGAATTAACGTTGCAATGTAGGTTGCATTACAGGTTTTTAAATTTATATCTTGCATCTTGGGTGGTGGGTCATTCGGTGGAATGTCATTAAAAGAGATAATGTTTTTAATGTTAAGCATTTGTTTAAAGGTTTGAAGAGGTTGGGGGGGGGGGATTGTGTGGTGTGGGTGAGGGCGAGTTGGATAAAGGAAAGGTGTGGAGGGGGTGTGGTATAAAGAAAAGTAATAAATTGTGATTTTTAAAATGTGTTGACAAAAACAAGATAGAAGTGGGCAATGTATAAAGTTCTTTAAATACACCGGGACAGTCGATGTTTCTCGACAGAACTGTTTAGTTTTATTTTAAAAATCGCAATGCAGTTTTAGTTTAGAAAAATTTATCAATGTGGTGGTTATCAAGTGCCTTCTAATAGATGATTGTCGTGTAAATAAAAGAAATACGGGCGAATTATACGAGAGACGTGACCTGGAAGAAGACACCAAGAAGATTGGATACACCTGGGGATAGTTGGAGAGACTAGCCCAGGCCTATGTCCCAGGAGGGGCGACATTCAAACCCAATCAATCATAGGATAATGCATGTGTATGTTTGTTTGTTTGTCTGTCCATGTGTGTGTGAGAGGTGTAAGTTTGTTGTGTTGGAAATGTTTCAGATTATTGTTGCAAATTTCAATGTTTATTATTGAACCTTGGGATTGTATACATTCGCTTAGTCTTGAAGAGCGTAAGTCCCCGTAGCGCAGGGGATAGCGCGCTGGACTTCTAATCCAGAGGTCGCGGGTTCGAATCCCGCCGGGGATGATTCTTTTGGTGACGGCGAAACTGACAGAACTGCCCCGAATGTCCAAAACTAGGTGGTACGGTGCACTGGGAAAATCCACGTTTCTAACGTCTGGGAACATGGGTGAGAGAAATGCTCGCTTCTTAACCCCGTTTCTACTCTGCATGGCTAATGAGCAATATCTGGAGCCGGTAATGACCGTATAAGAGAAGGGAAGAATTTCGTCAGAGCTTTTTCGTAGAATAGGCCTACTCGTTTAGCAAAATGAAACATTAGTACACATACAAATATTTTATACCGTCACAACAAATATTTGTTAAACGTCAGTATTTCCTAGTTTTCATTAAACATATGTTATCAGCAAGCATTTCATGCTTTAACGCAAATCATTTTTAAAAGTCAGTATTTAATACCATCACAGCTATTTAATAATGTCACACTAAATATCTACTATAAGCTGTATCTTTATCTCACCCAAAACATCTAATATAATATATTTCATACTGTCACTCTGAGCATCTGTAACAAGCTATTTTATAATGTCACTCTAAACATCTGATATAAGCTATTTTATAATGTCACTCTAAACATCTGATATAAGCTATTTTATAATGTCACTCTAAACATCTGATATAAGCTATTTTATAATGTCACTCTAAACATCTGATATAAGCTATTTTATAATGTCACTCTAAACATCTGATATAAGCTGTATCTTAATCTCACACAAAACATCAGTTACCAGCAAGTATTTCATACTGTTACACAAAACATCAGATACCAGCAAGTATTTCATACTGTTACACAAAACATCAGTTACCAGCAAGTATTTCATACTGTTACACAAAACATCAGTTACCAGCAAGTATTTCATACTGTTACACAAAACATCAGTTACCAGCAAGTATTTCATACTGTTACACAAAACATCAGTTACCAGCAAGTATTTCATACTGTTACACAAAACATCAGTTACCAGCAAGTATTTCATACTGTTACACAAAACATCAGTTACCAGCAAGTATTTCATACTGTTACACAAAACATCAGTTACCAGCAAGTATTTCATACTGTTACACAAAACATCAGTTACCAGCAAGTATTTCATACTGTTACACAAAACATCAGTTACCAGCAAGTATTTCATACTGTTACACAAAACATCAGTTGCCAGCAAGTATTTCATACTGTTACACAAAACATCAGTTACCAGCAAGTATTTCATACTGTTACACAAAACATCAGTTACCAGCAAGTATTTCATACTGTTACACAAAACATCAGTTACCAGCAAGTATTTCATACTGTTACACAAAACATCAGTTACAAGCAAGTATTTCATACTGTTACACAAAACATCAGATACCAGCAAGTATTTCATACTGTTACACAAAACATCAGATACCAGCAAGTATTTCATACTGTTACACAAAACATCAGTTACCAGCAAGTATTTCATACTGTTACACAAAACATCAGTTACCAGCAAGTATTTCATACTGTTACACAAAACATCAGTTACCAGCAAGTATTTCATACTGTTACACAAAACATCAGTTACCAGCAAGTATTTCATACTGTTACACAAAACATCAGTTACCAGCAAGTATTTCATACTGTTACCCAAAACATCAGTTACCAGCAAGTATTTCATACTGTTACACAAAACATCAGTTACCAGCAAGTATTTCATACTGTTACACAAAACATCAGTTACCAGCAAGTATTTCATACTGTTACACAAAACATCAGTTACCAGCAAGTATTTCATACTGTTACACAAAACATCAGTTACCAGCAAGTATTTCATACTGTTACACAAAACATCAGTTACCAGCAAGTATTTCATACTGTTACACAAAACATCAGTTACCAGCAAGTATTTCATACTGTTACACAAAACATCAGTTACCAGCAAGTATTTCATACTGTTACACAAAACATCAGTTACCAGCAAGTATTTCATACTGTTACACAAAACATCAGTTACCAGCAAGTATTTCATACTGTTACACAAAACATCAGTTACCAGCAAGTATTTCATACTGTTACACAAAACATCAGTTACCAGCAAGTATTTCATACTGTTACACAAAACATCAGTTACCAGCAAGTATTTCATACTGTTACCCAAAACATCAGTTACCAGCATGTATTTCATACTGTTACCCAAAACATCAGTTACCAGCAAGTATTTCATACTGTTACACAAAACATCAGTTACCAGCAAGTATTTCATACTGTTACACAAAACATCAGTTACCAGCAAGTATTTCATACTGTTACACAAAACATCAGTTACCAGCAAGTATTTCATACTGTTACACAAAACATCAGTTACCAGCAAGTATTTCATACTGTTACACAAAACATCAGTTACCAGCAAGTATTTCATACTGTTACCCAAAACATCAGTTACCAGCATGTATTTCATACTGTTACCCAAAACATCAGTTACCAGCAAGTATTTCATACTGTTAGACAAAACATCAGATACCAGCAAGTATTTCATACTGTTACACAAAACATCAGTTACCAGCAAGTATTTCATACTGTTACACAAAACATCAGTTACCAGCAAGTATTTCATACTGTTACACAAAACATCAGTTACCAGCAAGTATTTCATACTGTTACACAAAACATCAGTTACCAGCAAGTATTTCATACTGTTACACAAAACATCAGTTACCAGCAAGTATTTCATACTGTTAAACAAAACATCAGTTGCCAGCAAGTATTTCATACTGTTACACAAAACATCAGTTGCCAGCAAGTATTTCATACTGTTACACAAAACATCAGTTACCAGCAAGTATTTCATACTGTTACACAAAACATCAGTTACCAGCAAGTATTTCATACTGTTACACAAAACATCAGTTACCAGCAAGTATTTCATACTGTTACACAAAACATCAGTTACCAGCAAGTATTTCATACTGTTACACAAAACATCAGTTACCAGCAAGTATTTCATACTGTTACACAAAACATCAGTTACCAGCAAGTATTTCATACTGTTACACAAAACATCAGTTACCAGCAAGTATTTCATACTGTTACACAAAACATCAGTTACCAGCAAGTATTTCATACTGTTACACAAAACATCAGTTACCAGCAAGTATTTCATACTGTTACACAAAACATCAGTTACCAGCAAGTATTTCATACTGTTACACAAAACATCAGTTACCAGCAAGTATTTCATACTGTTACACAAAACATCAGTTACCAGCAAGTATTTCATACTGTTACACAAAACATCAGTTACCAGCAAGTATTTCATACTGTTACACAAAACATCAGTTACCAGCAAGTATTTCATACTGTTACCCAAAACATCAGTTACCAGCATGTATTTCATACTGTTACCCAAAACATCAGTTACCAGCAAGTATTTCATACTGTTACACAAAACATCAGTTACCAGCAAGTATTTCATACTGTTACACAAAACATCAGTTACCAGCAAGTATTTCATACTGTTACACAAAACATCAGTTACCAGCAAGTATTTCATACTGTTACACAAAACATCAGTTACCAGCAAGTATTTCATACTGTTACACAAAACATCAGTTACCAGCAAGTATTTCATACTGTTACCCAAAACATCAGTTACCAGCATGTATTTCATACTGTTACCCAAAACATCAGTTACCAGCAAGTATTTCATACTGTTACACAAAACATCAGATACCAGCAAGTATTTCATACTGTTACACAAAACATCAGTTACCAGCAAGTATTTCATACTGTTACACAAAACATCAGTTACCAGCAAGTATTTCATACTGTTACACAAAACATCAGTTACCAGCAAGTATTTCATACTGTTACACAAAACATCAGTTACCAGCAAGTATTTCATACTGTTACACAAAACATCAGTTACCAGCAAGTATTTCATACTGTTACACAAAACATCAGTTGCCAGCAAGTATTTCATACTGTTACACAAAACATCAGTTGCCAGCAAGTATTTCATACTGTTACACAAAACATCAGTTACCAGCAAGTATTTCATACTGTTACACAAAACATCAGTTACCAGCAAGTATTTCATACTGTTACACAAAACATCAGTTACCAGCAAGTATTTCATACTGTTACACAAAACATCAGTTACCAGCAAGTATTTCATACACAAAACATCAGTTACCAGCAAGTATTTCATACTGTTACACAAAACATCAGTTACAAGCAAGTATTTCATACTGTTACACAAAACATCAGTTACCAGCAAGTATTTCATACTTTTACACAAAACATCAGTTACCAGCAAGTATTTCATACTGTTACACAAAACATCAGATACCAGCAAGTATTTCATACTGTTACACAAAACATCAGATACCAGCAAGTATTTCATACTGTTACACAAAACATCAGATACCAGCAAGTATTTCATACTGTTACACAAAACATCAGTTACCAGCAAGTATTTCATACTGTTACACAAAACATCAGTTACCAGCAAGTATTTCATACTGTTACACAAAACATCAGATACCAGCAAGTATTTCATACTGTTACACAAAACATCAGTTACCAGCAAGTATTTCATACTGTTACACAAAACATCAGTTACCAGCAAGTATTTCATACTGTTACACAAAACATCAGTTACCAGCAAGTATTTCATACTGTTACACAAAACATCAGTTACCAGCAAGTATTTCATACTGTTACACAAAACATCAGTTACCAGCAAGTATTTCATACTGTTACACAAAACATCAGTTACCAGCAAGTATTTCATACTGTTACCCAAAACATCAGTTACCAGCATGTATTTCAAACTGTTACCCAAAACATCAGTTACCAGCAAGTATTTCATACTGTTACACAAAACATCAGTTACCAGCAAGTATTTCATACTGTTACACAAAACATCAGTTACCAGCAAGTATTTCATACTGTTACACAAAACATCAGTTACCAGCAAGTATTTCATACTGTTACACAAAACATCAGTTACCAGCAAGTATTTCATACTGTTACACAAAACATCAGTTACCAGCAAGTATTTCATACTGTTACCCAAAACATCAGTTACCAGCATGTATTTCATACTGTTACCCAAAACATCAGTTACCAGCAAGTATTTCATACTGTTACACAAAACATCAGTTACCAGCAAGTATTTCATACTGTTACACAAAACATCAGTTACCAGCAAGTATTTCATACTGTTACACAAAACATCAGTTACCAGCAAGTATTTCATACTGTTACACAAAACATCAGTTACCAGCAAGTATTTCATACTGTTACACAAAACATCAGTTACCAGCAAGTATTTCATACTGTTACACAAAACATCAGTTACCAGCAAGTATTTCATACTGTTACACAAAACATCAGTTGCCAGCAAGTATTTCATACTGTTACACAAAACATCAGTTACCAGCAAGTATTTCATACTGTTACACAAAACATCAGTTACCAGCAAGTATTTCATACTGTTACACAAAACATCAGTTACCAGCAAGTATTTCATACTGTTACACAAAACATCAGTTACCAGCAAGTATTTCATACTGTTACACAAAACATCAGTTACCAGCAAGTATTTCATACTGTTACCCAAAACATCAGTTACCAGCATGTATTTCATACTGTTACCCAAAACATCAGTTACCAGCAAGTATTTCATACTGTTACACAAAACATCAGTTACCAGCAAGTATTTCATACTGTTACACAAAACATCAGTTACCAGCAAGTATTTCATACTGTTACACAAAACATCAGTTACCAGCAAGTATTTCATACTGTTACACAAAACATCAGTTACCAGCAAGTATTTCATACTGTTACACAAAACATCAGTTACCAGCAAGTATTTCATACTGTTACCCAAAACATCAGTTACCAGCATGTATTTCATACTGTTACCCAAAACATCAGTTACCAGCAAGTATTTCATACTGTTAGACAAAACATCAGATACCAGCAAGTATTTCATACTGTTACACAAAACATCAGTTACCAGCAAGTATTTCATACTGTTACACAAAACATCAGTTACCAGCAAGTATTTCATACTGTTACACAAAACATCAGTTACCAGCAAGTATTTCATACTGTTACACAAAACATCAGTTACCAGCAAGTATTTCATACTGTTACACAAAACATCAGTTACCAGCAAGTATTTCATACTGTTAAACAAAACATCAGTTGCCAGCAAGTATTTCATACTGTTACACAAAACATCAGTTGCCAGCAAGTATTTCATACTGTTACACAAAACATCAGTTACCAGCAAGTATTTCATACTGTTACACAAAACATCAGTTACCAGCAAGTATTTCATACTGTTACACAAAACATCAGTTACCAGCAAGTATTTCATACTGTTACACAAAACATCAGTTACCAGCAAGTATTTCATACTGTTACACAAAACATCAGTTACCAGCAAGTATTTCATACTGTTACACAAAACATCAGTTACCAGCAAGTATTTCATACTGTTACACAAAACATCAGTTACCAGCAAGTATTTCATACTGTTACACAAAACATCAGTTACCAGCAAGTATTTCATACTGTTACACAAAACATCAGTTACCAGCAAGTATTTCATACTGTTACACAAAACATCAGTTACCAGCAAGTATTTCATACTGTTACACAAAACATCAGTTACCAGCAAGTATTTCATACTGTTACACAAAACATCAGTTACCAGCAAGTATTTCATACTGTTACACAAAACATCAGTTACCAGCAAGTATTTCATACTGTTACACAAAACATCAGTTACCAGCAAGTATTTCATACTGTTACCCAAAACATCAGTTACCAGCATGTATTTCATACTGTTACCCAAAACATCAGTTACCAGCAAGTATTTCATACTGTTACACAAAACATCAGTTACCAGCAAGTATTTCATACTGTTACACAAAACATCAGTTACCAGCAAGTATTTCATACTGTTACACAAAACATCAGTTACCAGCAAGTATTTCATACTGTTACACAAAACATCAGTTACCAGCAAGTATTTCATACTGTTACACAAAACATCAGTTACCAGCAAGTATTTCATACTGTTACCCAAAACATCAGTTACCAGCATGTATTTCATACTGTTACCCAAAACATCAGTTACCAGCAAGTATTTCATACTGTTACACAAAACATCAGATACCAGCAAGTATTTCATACTGTTACACAAAACATCAGTTACCAGCAAGTATTTCATACTGTTACACAAAACATCAGTTACCAGCAAGTATTTCATACTGTTACACAAAACATCAGTTACCAGCAAGTATTTCATACTGTTACACAAAACATCAGTTACCAGCAAGTATTTCATACTGTTACACAAAACATCAGTTACCAGCAAGTATTTCATACTGTTACACAAAACATCAGTTGCCAGCAAGTATTTCATACTGTTACACAAAACATCAGTTGCCAGCAAGTATTTCATACTGTTACACAAAACATCAGTTACCAGCAAGTATTTCATACTGTTACACAAAACATCAGTTACCAGCAAGTATTTCATACTGTTACACAAAACATCAGTTACCAGCAAGTATTTCATACTGTTACACAAAACATCAGTTACCAGCAAGTATTTCATACACAAAACATCAGTTACCAGCAAGTATTTCATACTGTTACACAAAACATCAGTTACAAGCAAGTATTTCATACTGTTACACAAAACATCAGTTACCAGCAAGTATTTCATACTTTTACACAAAACATCAGTTACCAGCAAGTATTTCATACTGTTACACAAAACATCAGATACCAGCAAGTATTTCATACTGTTACACAAAACATCAGATACCAGCAAGTATTTCATACTGTTACACAAAACATCAGATACCAGCAAGTATTTCATACTGTTACACAAAACATCAGTTACCAGCAAGTATTTCATACTGTTACACAAAACATCAGTTACCAGCAAGTATTTCATACTGTTACACAAAACATCAGATACCAGCAAGTATTTCATACTGTTACACAAAACATCAGTTACCAGCAAGTATTTCATACTGTTACACAAAACATCAGTTACCAGCAAGTATTTCATACTGTTACACAAAACATCAGTTACCAGCAAGTATTTCATACTGTTACACAAAACATCAGTTACCAGCAAGTATTTCATACTGTTACACAAAACATCAGTTACCAGCAAGTATTTCATACTGTTACACAAAACATCAGTTACCAGCAAGTATTTCATACTGTTACCCAAAACATCAGTTACCAGCATGTATTTCAAACTGTTACCCAAAACATCAGTTACCAGCAAGTATTTCATACTGTTACACAAAACATCAGTTACCAGCAAGTATTTCATACTGTTACACAAAACATCAGTTACCAGCAAGTATTTCATACTGTTACACAAAACATCAGTTACCAGCAAGTATTTCATACTGTTACACAAAACATCAGTTACCAGCAAGTATTTCATACTGTTACACAAAACATCAGTTACCAGCAAGTATTTCATACTGTTACCCAAAACATCAGTTACCAGCATGTATTTCATACTGTTACCCAAAACATCAGTTACCAGCAAGTATTTCATACTGTTACACAAAACATCAGTTACCAGCAAGTATTTCATACTGTTACACAAAACATCAGTTACCAGCAAGTATTTCATACTGTTACACAAAACATCAGTTACCAGCAAGTATTTCATACTGTTACACAAAACATCAGTTACCAGCAAGTATTTCATACTGTTACACAAAACATCAGTTACCAGCAAGTATTTCATACTGTTACACAAAACATCAGTTACCAGCAAGTATTTCATACTGTTACACAAAACATCAGTTGCCAGCAAGTATTTCATACTGTTACACAAAACATCAGTTACCAGCAAGTATTTCATACTGTTACACAAAACATCAGTTACCAGCAAGTATTTCATACTGTTACACAAAACATCAGTTACCAGCAAGTATTTCATACTGTTACCAGGGGCGGAACTACAGTGCCGCCAGACCCCGCAATGCGGGGGGGCCCAGACCGAATGGGGGCCCAAAAATCCCGGCTAAATTATTTTAAAAAAAAAATTTAAAATAAAAAATTTAAAAAAAAAAAAAAAAAAAAAAAAAAAAAATAGGTGGAGGTCGAGTTATCTTTCTTCTACAGTTACAAAAAAAACACGATAGTCGGCAAACGTCTTTGAGAAAAATGCACTGACTATAGCTCGAGAGACCGCCAGACATATAGACAACTTCAAAGACGCAGGGGCGGAACTACAGTGCCGCCAGACACCGCAATGCGGGGGGGGGGGGGGGGGGGGCAGACCAATTGGGGGCCCAAAAATCCTGGCTAAATTATTTTTAAAAAAAAAAATGTAAAAAAAAAATTAAAACAAAAAAAAAATTAAATTTTTTTTTTTTAAATTAGGTGGAGGTCGAGTTATCTTTCTTCTACAGTTACAAAAAAACACGATAGTCGGCAAACGTCTTTGAGAAAAATGCACAGACTATAGCTCGAGAGACCGCCAGACATATAGACAACTTCAAAGACGTAGCCTACCTTTTTACTTTTAGTGGCGTCGATTAGGAGAACAAAAAAGGATTGTTATATTGTTTACATTATTAAATATATATATATATATATATATATATATATATATATATATATATATATATATATATATATATATATATATATATATATATATATGATTGTGTGTTTAAACTACTGGCCTGGACTCTACAAAAAATATAATTATTTATTTCGATGTCATACATTTATAATTGCGTTCATTTTTACTTTAACAACTGTATCAATAAACTTGTGAAAGTTTAAGTTATCTCCCTTTAGCGAAGCATCTGAAGTTTTTGCCGGCACGCTTTGAAATCGGGCTGGGGAAATGTTGCGGCGACTATTCTGGTCTTCTAGACGACCGGAAAAAGTCGGCACTATTGATGTAGATGTTTATCGGCACTTTCTAGTCCCCTTCCCTTGAACCTTCCCAACTCTCACCCCTCCCCCCTCACCCCCCTCTCACGGTGAGAGGGGGGTGAGGGGGGAGGGGTGAGAGTCTCACCCCTACCCCTCACCTCTACCCCTCACCACACCCTTACTCTTACAATAAGATGTAATGCATAGATTAACGAACCGTCTATGAACTACTGAACTGTAAACTGACCACTTCTGCACATTTTGTTAAAGAAACTAGTCAGTAGTTGTTCATTTACCTGATGAAGTATTTTGTTGACGAGTCTAATTCACACAACAAGGAAGGTAAGGCTCGTCTTTATATTATTAATTGTTTTATAATTAGTACACGTATTAATTGAACATTAGTTATTAACACTAAATACATTAAAGTTAATCAAATTTAGGATACAATGATCTAGCTTTTAATCCTAAAAACAACCAAAAGATCTATATCACCTTTGAATGTATTAATGTTTAATTTCATGTTTAGCCCGTAACGGGGAGGGGTTATATTCGGTTATAATATGGGTGGGTCTTTGGCAGTGTTTCTTCCAGACTTTTTTCTTCGGGGGGGGGGGGGGGGGCACTTGAAATTTTCGGAGGGGGGGGGGGGGCGGGCACTGTTAAAAGTATATATTTTCTATATAAATTATATAAATTTAATTTCTTTCGGGGGGGGGGGGGGGGGGGCGGGGGGTGCGGACCGGGTGACACCATTTAGGGGGGTGACACCAAGGCAAAAATAGCAAAATATATAGAGAAAAACTCGAGGGGGGGGGGGGGGGTGCAAATCGAAAGTTTGAGGGGGGTGCAAATCGAAAACTTGAGGGGGGGGGGGTGCAAATCGAAAACTTGAGGGGGGGGGGGTGCAAATCGAAAATTTGAAAGTTTATCCCTGGGAAGGGTCTCTATGGCTCTGGGGGGGGGTGACACCATTAAGTGCCGCACCGGGTGACACCCGACCTCGCTACGCCACTGCACCCGATATATATATATATATATATATATATATATATATATATATATATATATATATATATATATATATATATATATATATATATATATACATATATATACATATAGATATATATATATATATATAGGGGCCTAAAAAAATTTTTTGCGGGGGGGGCCATTTTTTTCTAGTTCCGCCACTGACTGTTACACAAAACATCAGTTACCAGCAAGTATTTCAGACTGTTACACAAAACATCAGTTACCAGCAAGTATTTGAGACTGTTACAACTAGCACGCGCTGAGAAAATGGCCCCCACAATGACGCTCTTGGCTCGAGGACAAACGGAAATGATGTCACGACCTCCCAATAATAGATTGAGTGACGTAACACTACGCAACAAGGTGTCCATTTTCATGTTTAAAACATTTTATAAGTAGGCCTTCACACGCACTGCACCTATATGTTCAGTAAAATCGACATACACATTCCCAAATGAACATTGAACACAATTATTTTAATTTTACTTAGCAATCTGGAAATTTACGAACATAAGAGCAGAAGTGCTAGATATGCATTAGAAAATAATTGGCTGGTTTAAATTTGACCATAATTATACATATTTTAAGGTTAATTACAATACTTAGCTTTGTATACATTAGAGTGTTATTATTTGCAGTACTGGAACGGAGTAAATTTATCGAAGTTCCTGCGTTTATTTTTACTAACGTTTTGCTTTTGTTTATTTTTTAAATTCCCTTATGTCTGTACATCCCTACAAACAAGCAGCGAGAAAGGATACAACTTCACTCACATTTTTCTGTTGAAAAAAAAACTTCTTACAAAAGGTTGCACTGTAACTTTACACAAGTATTTGTACGAAACCATCACATCTAAGCCTTAAGATAATTTTTAAAAATCTTTGATTCTAAGCAAGAATTACCTAAACATTCGCACTTTGCCAAAGAAAATATTCCACTCTATACTCTTACAAAAAATAAGTTTCAACGAGGTATTCGGAAAAAATTTCCGTGATCAATTTAATCAAAGACGACAAACCTAAAGTTAAGGTTTAGTCCATCCCACTTGTCCCTTACTCCCTGCTCTTTTCATTTCACGTTTCTCTAAATTAATTACACCCATCAAGCGGCCAATCACCTTATTGCATCCCATAATGCCCGATTAATCTTGTAAACAATGCATCGCTTTGTACAGCATGACCTATGCGCATGCGCACATAAAGCTGTCATCCGGTCCGTGCTCGCGCGGGATAAAAATAACTACCCATATAAAACTAGGATTGCCTTAAAAAAACGAAACAAGGTAAAGAAAAATTACGAAAAAAAAATTACTTTCATGCAAGTATTTGTACCGCCATAACTTCTGAGATGTTTTCAGAGTTTAAATTTGATGAGAGCAATCCCATTAAACCAGGGATGGTTTTTAGTGTCTGGACGAAGAGAAGCAGACGACACAAGTTTTATCACGGGCAGTTACGACGACAGAGGAATATTCTCGGCTGTAAAGTCATCTAGCGGACCTAACCCTTACATCTAAAAAGACTCGATCAAATCTCAATCAGATTATCTCATTAAAGAAGAAGGGTTAAAAAAAATGACTTTAGGGTAGGGGCATAAGATCTCGACGCACGGGTTTATATTTTAATATTCCTACACCCGCATACATATTACGGAAAGTACTTTTTTTTTCAGGTCACGTGTCACGATAGCTCAAATCTGATTGGCCACTGATCAAATCGTCGAAATTACACTTGTTAAAAATATTGGTTGTTTAAAGCGTGATTAGTTCTTTTTCTCTTAACTTTCTCCGTTTCTCTTATCTTTCTCTATGTTTTCATTTCTTAAAGATGGCCAGAGGAATCACAATGTGTTTCATTAAAGAAAATTAAGGGTTAAAGATAAGAAAAAAGTAAAAAAAAAACAAAAACGGTATCTGAACTGACGTCAAACTAAATCTAAAGCAATCGACGACATCAGAGCAAAAACAATATTAGCTAAATAACACAATAACATTATTGTTATTGTTATTGTTATTGTTATTGTTATTGTTATTGTTATTGTTATTGTTATTGTTATTGTTATTGTTATTGTTATTGTTATTGTTATTGTTATTGTTATTGTTATTGTTATTGTTATTATTATTATTATTATTATTATTATTATTATTATTATTATTATTATTATTATTATTATTATTATTATTATTATTATTATTATTATTATTATTATTATTATTATTATTATTATTATTATTATTATTATTATTATTATTATTGTAGTTGTTGTTGTTGTTATTATTGTTTTTGTTGTTGTAACGTTATATTAAAATAAACCTTATAAAAATATGATAATTAATTTTTTTACTAAACATTGAAAGCATTTACTTTCATATTCCTTATAAAAAAATATAAATTGATAAGTTTGTGTACAATATTTTGCTTGATAAATATTACACTACAGTCACATTTTTTTATGTCACCTCTAGTGAAGTATTTATTTACGTGGAAAATATTATTGACCAGCACTGGCAGTGAGGAGAAATAGTTGTTGACAGTTGATCTCGGCTAGAAAGCCATTTCCCCTCGCTCCGAGCCGGGGGTACCATTGGTTCGTCTAAAAATAGCAAATGGGATTTCCCTAAAAACCAAAATCTAATACCAGCTGCTCCCTGATCTCATCAAAATAGAACCTATCTTCAAAAGTGATTATGTTCTTCCGGCGGGAAGGCCATCTCTTACACTTTTTTTTTTAGCTGGTGTTCCACCTCCTCTAGAGCACCTCTTTTGGGGTGAAGAGGTGGAAGAAACCGCGGTGTATCTACCAGCAACCCCCCCCCCCCCCCCACACCCCATCTCGGAATTAAATTCCGTCTGAAGACTTGAGACCGTTGGGCTCTTCTCCAGATTGCTGGAACCGGAAACAGTGGTGTGAGATGGGATAACGAAACTGATAGATCGCCACGAGCGTTTAATCTCGGGCTGACCCCCAGACGCGAGTCTCGTGCCAATAGCCGACCCCCACCCCCACCACCACCACTACACCCCCACCCCCACGCTCTCACACATGAACAACACTTTCGGCTGATAAACCCCAAAGATGGAGACGGGTGGTTTTTAGAGCTATAAAGTGGTGAGTGGAAATTGTGTAGGGAAACAATGTCTTTTTTATACCCCTCGCACCAATATCTCGTATAGATAAAAATATTTGTGACTCCAATAAAATTACATAAATGAATTTACAAAGCTTATTTGAAGTTTTCATAAGATACACCTCCCATATATTGCATAGTATAATATTATTTTTTTTTTAGATATATATTTTCATGAATTTAGCTACGATAAAGTTTTGTCTTAATGAAATTCTGTTCTAAAAATATGCAAGTCTTGTTTTAAATGCCATTGAGGTTGAAAACGTGACGTTTAATGTATATTTTTTTGACAGATGTTTTTTTTTTTTTTTTTGCTGGAATCGAACAGACTCATATCTCAAGACATCCTAGCCACGGGCCAGAATCTACCCCCTCCCCCCCCCCCTCCCCACACTGGCAGTCCCTGGCTAACCTTGTTTGGCGATGCTCGACAGCGTCGCCTCTCGGCGCAAATAGCATTAGCCGCGGCAGATAGAGTATTTAGCCCGGGCTATCAACAACAATGGCTAACCCAATCTAGCCCTCAGCCCGAGTCTCAATACCGGCCGAGAAAATCGTATCAGCGCCATTTAGCAATGATCACCCGGGGTGGGGGAGATGAAGGCTGGGGCTGCCCGGGACTGCTTGAGGAGCACCAGCGGGTAATTGCCGCGTTTTTCAACCCCCCCCCCCCCCCATCCCTCCTCCCCCCACCCCCTCACACTCACGACTGGAATTGCTACTCTTCAACAACGACTGTCATTTTGTTTTGTACAGTTACCAGAAAACGTGTACTGCGCATGCGTGTAGTCAGGCAGTAGAAATATAAAAACGGGAAGAAAAAAAATTGAGTTATTTTATAACAAGTAGTACGCATGCGCACAGCTGTACATCAGATAAGAACACGGGACAAAACTACGGGAAGTTAAAGTACCTACTATTAAGGAAACGAAGACAACGCTAATTGCTAAGCCACGCAGTTTATTAAATGCTTCTCCAGATGTAAAGAATGCCATTTTAATTTTCCTTCTCAAAAAAAAAAACAACTGTTTCAAACCAAAAAGCACCCTGTTAGCAGTTAGCACCCATTCAATCTTACTATTTCTAACTTATCAAAGCACTGTTTTTGTACCATACTAAAGCACACATACAAAGCACCATTTTCTTACAAGAAATAGCAGACAGTAATTTTATATCAATTTCGATGATAAATCCTACATTATTATTTATTATTAATTTAATTAATGCAGATCACATGGATTAACTAAAACGTCACTTAATTATTTTAAAATCCACTTGCCCCATTCCCCCACCCCAACAGTATTCCCCCTTTTAAAATGAAGTGCCAAAGAGCAATACAACTACAGGAAACGGGAAAATATCAAGAAGAGTTCTATGGCGCCGGTGAGATTAATACAGATAGATTAGGAACACGATCACTTCCTTCGCTTGTTTTTTCTTCTTCCACCTCCAAAATAAATATAAAAAAAAAAAACCCCGGAGCATTCAAGCAAAGGGAGAGAACTTCGTGAAGGGGAAATAATTATGACAAATTTATATCAAGTCCGCAACGTAAACAAACGCATCGTGGTGTGAAGAGTAGAGATATTATATGTTGGAACGGCGCGATTCTTGTGCGCAGAAGATATGCGCGCATGGCGCCAGGATATTCTAGAAAGCATTTTGGATATATGAGAGTTATATCAATAAAAAACATTATCAAAATGTAATTTTTTTCCAGTATTTAACACGAAAATATTAAAAAATAAAAAAGTGAAATTTAATTTGGCAGCTCTTACCTGACATCGCTGTTGTTTCCACTTGTCAGTTTGCCAGATAAAAATCTCTTCAAACAGGCTACGTGTGTTTCTCGTTTAAATAATTGTTCAAGTGATATTTAATTTACACAAAAAAAAAATTTGGTTAATTATTAAAATTTACAAACATGGGAAGTCAATTAATTAAAGTGTTTATATTAGCATGTCAAATCAAGGAAATTCTACCAACGATTTACAAAAAAAATTAATTTTGATTTTCTTTTCACTTTATTCATTTCCCCCACCCCATTTATACACATACACGTCGTTCTCTTAAAAAAATTATAAAGTTTTTTTTTATTTTATTATGTCAGTTAAATGTATGAAGAATTTTTTTTAATTTAAAAATGCCAAAAAAATATTCTACTTTATCCTAATGCGATGTGTGCAAAGGTCCAGTCAGTAAAAAGGAATTAAAATGGCAAATGTCCAGTCAATGAAATTAATTTTAATTCGAATGTAGTGTCAGTTGATTGAAATAAGGTTGCAGCCTGTTGTCTGTGTTCTAGAACTTAATAGGACAAATGTTACAGTTTGTTACGTCTCGCGTTAATCACACACACACACACACACACACACACATACACAGACACACATGCTCAGACACACACACAGACACACACAGACACACACACAGACACACACACAGACACACACACACACATACACACACACAAACACACAATCACACAAAAGTCTGTGTTCCTACAAGAACCGAGTACGATGGAGAGTTGTAGTTGTGTGTCTCTATGCTGGACCAGGGGTCCGTATGCATGATGATTCCAAACCTAACGCCTATCCTAACACCAGCTCTAACAACCACCCCAACACCAATTCCAACACAAACGCTAACGCCAACCCTAACACCAACCCTAACACCAACCCCAACCCCAACATAAACCGTAACACCAACCCTAAAACCAACCCCCAATCCCAGCATAAACCCTAACACCAACCCTAAAACCAATTCCAACATAAACGTTAACGCAAACCCTAACACCAACCCCAAACCCAACCCCAACCCTAACACTAACCCCAGTACTGACACTTTCACAAAAAAAAAAAACAAAAAAAAACACAAGATCATTTAAAACCCTCGACCAAACCAAATCAATTATTTCTTTGATTAGACATCTCATTTCATCAACACACACCCTTGAAATGACGCAATACAACTACGGAGTCCACCTCTGTGAGACTAACACGGCAAGATCCCTGATTCAAAAAATACCAAGAAAGTTTATTCTCTTGCTGGTAGTTTAAAATAATCTGAACAGGCCCCCGACTCAGGGGCGGTAACCCGATATGGGATGTGTTTATTCTATAATTGGCGCCCAGGTACACGTACCCACCGGCGAGTCGTGAACATACGGGTCTCATTACAGACGCACGTGCGAGCTGCAGGACCCGGTCTGGCACCGTGTCGGCCGCACCAGCACCGCGCCCGTGGACCCACGGGATCAGGTGTGGCTTATTATGATCGTGTATGTCTCTTCGTCTGTCTCCGTGATCTGTCATGGCGCCGCGGGGATCCGAACCTGCAACTCCTCGTAATAGTTTATTTACTTCTTAGTTAGGTAGAAAAATGTCCCGAGTTTAGAAAAAAAATTGGTTGAGCTTAAAAAAAAATAAACGAAAACTAAATTTGTTGTCAAAGTTTGTAGAGGGGATAATTTATTTTTAGAGATTATCTATTCTGTTTGTGAGATGTGATTTATTTTTAGAAACTTAATAAGATTAATAAACTCTATGGCTAAAAATACTGCGGTCCACCGCGCTAAGCAATGTTTTATATGGATCAAGATAAGTACAGAGTGTAACACCTACTACAGAAAGTCTGTTACTGTTTTTTAAGCCTAGCTCTATTCGACTGTTCATCTTTAAAACATAGCATCTTTAAAACATAGCATCTTTAAAACATAGCATCTTTAAAACACAGCATCTTTAAAACATAGCATCTTTAAAACATAGCATCTTTAAAAGATAGCATCTTTAAAACATAGCATCTTTAAAACATAGCATCTTTAAAACATAGCATCTTTAAAACATAGCATCTTTAAAACATAGCATCTTTAAATAGAACTACGATCGATTTGTGTTCAAATCCCTGTAATGACATAGCATTTATATCAACACTGCGAGCTGTCAACGAATCGACCACCCTCCCCTCCCCTCTTCTGTTGGGTTCTTGACGTCAGGTGGGTATGACTGAAACTTCTGATCAGTGGATGTCCTCCCGCAGTCGTTCTACTATTCTCGGTCTACTTAACGTCTGGTCTACGTAGAAACTCTGAAATTAACGGATAATTCGCTGACCTAGTTCTGTGACCTAATACACGACAAGATGACCTACATTTTAATACATTGTAAATGCCCTAACGCTTTTCTCAACCTGCAGTTGAGATGGACTATATACTGAAGCAATATCGAGAAGAAACGTGTATCAAAATAACATAAAGATTCATCCTTTGATCCGTTTTTTTTAAAATAACAAATTAAACACCTCTTGGTTGTTATGAAGTAAGAAAAAAAATATTATATAAATTGGTGACAGCTTGAAAAAGCTAAATTACGTAATGATAATAAGGTATATTTAATACGTATCATATTGTTCGTATATTTAATACGAACAATAATGTTGGCATAACGGTCATAAGAACAAATATTTTTAAACAGACACAAAATTGAGAAATAAAAAAAATATTATTTCTAATATAGATGTAAATTTGTAAATAAAGATTTAAAAAAAAATACTTTTAACTTTTTTCGATTTTTCAGATTTTGAAATTTACTGTACATGTCATCATGTCTGGCAAACAAGTTTTTTAAATTGTGTATCGGACACACGTCTGTTAGGCCGGTCACGTGCAGTGTCTCTTTCAGGAATCTCTTTGGGGAGGGGGAGGGGACGAGACACATTGGCCATCTCCTAACGGCCCCTTCTCCCGGAAAATGTATTCCGCCCCCCCCCCACCTCCCACTCCGAAAGTTCCAAATGCCTCCTCATCATCCCTCCCCCCCCCCCCCGCCGAGAAAAAAGACCGAAAGAAACACTGGTCACATGTCAATAAAAACCCATCATGAGACCTACATATTAAATTAAATCATGAATACATTTAAACATTAATAAATTAAAATGTGAATACATTAAAGTGAAACACATTAGGGTAAAATACACTAAGTAAAACACGCAAGCCAAACCAAGCTAAGCGTATCAACTTCATTCAATTTAAAACTGGTTTTAAAACGTTTTCTTAAAGTCGGCTAAACGGGGTAACGCAAAGCATTGAACTTCAGCAGTATAAAAATAACTTCTAAACTGATGCTAATGTATGTGACAAACATCTTCAAGCTTATTCTATCACATATAACGCTGTGTCGTATTTCAGACATTAAAATTTAACGATAGTTTTTTTTTAAGAAACGTGTATTTAAAAAAAAAAGACCAAACCACGTTATTACAAATCCTCAGAGGATTGTATTCTTTAATAAAACATACGATCCCTAACGACACATGCGATGGTGCTTACTTGGTTTTAAAAAAAAAATCTTGTAAAAAAAAATGTTTGTTCGTAAATCTAAAATATCTTTTCAAATCAAAGAGAGTATTTTTATAACAGACCGCGCGAGCCTCCATCAAACTCAACTTTCCGCATGAGCTGTGCTCACAACCGTGACACAATTAAACCAACCCTTTCAAAACTCGAGAGAGAGAGAGATAGAAGAAAAAATCGCCGCGTTGATCTAATGAGTTTGCTGAAGAAATTGACGACGAAAATAACGTTGTCATGCGAGGGCCCATCATTATCCAACCAGCACTCCATCTACAATACCAATTTGCTCGCTCCGTTCACTCACCGCGGGGCTAAGAGCTTGGGAGACACACACACACACGCACACGCACACACACACTCACTCACACATACAGACACACACACATTCTCACACACACATACACACTCACATACTCACGCACACACACGCGCACAGAAGGATCCCAAAATTTCGGGAGAGAAAATGAACGAGAAAACGCCGAAAAGAAGTGGGAGGGTGTAAAAGAGGGGATGGGGGTGGGGAGAACCGAGAGAGCTGAAAACTTAATTGTCCTCATTGTAATTTGGGGGACATCTGATCTGACGGCTATTGCGGGCTGGCCCCCCGCGCCAAGACAATGCAATTTTCTGATGAGGATGAAAATCAACTTAACCCTCATCGCGCCGCCAATGGGCTCGCTTGATCTCAGCATCGATCTCCGGGCCGGATAACGTGATGATGGCTCGTTGCCTGAACGTTCCTTATTAGGTCAGCATCGTCCCTGGGCCTCCATTTGATGGGCTTTCTTAGGGGCTCGCTTCTCGGGGATTTCTTTTGACAGTCAGGCCGAAAGATGAGAAGGGAAGGAACATTTTTTTTTTCATCACTTAAATATAAGACGCAACTCAGTGGGGCGGTGGTAGGACGTTATCCAATCATTGCTTGACTTTTGGGCCGGCTTGCTTTCTCTCTCACTCTATCTGTATATATATATATATATATATATATATATATATATATATATATATATATATATATATATATATATATATATATATGCCTATATCGTATATACATATATCTTATATATATATAATAAACATGTATATATCGTATATACACATATCTTATATATATAATAAACATGTATATATATATATATATATATATATATATATATATATATATATATATATATATATATATATATATATATATATATATATATATATATATATATATATATATATATATATAATTCCTTAAAATAGACAAGCCGTGTCTGAGTTGATGAAATTCTCCCTGTCCGTTTATAGAGATGGTGTCTGTCTTTTGTTTCTCGTCTAAACTGACAAGTTTAGAGAACAGGTGCAGATATTTTGTCAGTGCCCACAACGAGGCTAACTACTGAAAAGCAGCGCCCCGTGGTGGCAATTAAGTCGCCGAAAATGAAGGGGGATTACTCTCTAATCTTCATTACCGGTCCGGCTTCATGTCAGGCCCTCCTCCCTCCTGGACGGGGGAAAAAAGGGGGGTGGGATGAGGCGAGGACAGAAATAGACTACCACACAGTCGTTCGTCCCCACCCCCTACTCTTTTGTTTACACGCTAACTTGGAGTGGATGAGTGGAGCTGGTTTAAAATTATGCTAATATCATTGACTTGAAGATGGAAACTCTCGAAACCGAGTTGGTTTTTTTTACCAAGCAGGAATGTATTAACTAACTCAACTTTTAGCCTCGGAATATCAGCCGCAAGTTTGTTATTGGGCCGACCACCGGGGTTGAATATTTGTTTTTTTAACGGTTGTGGTTTCTGTATGTTGTGTGTGTATTTAGAGTTATGTGTTTAAGCTGAGTTTTGTATGTTCAGTGAATTATTTACGTGGCAATTTGAGTTCACGGTGAATCGTTGGTTGATTTTGTGTTAATTATTTACAACAAAATTTTCCTTATATTAAATGTTGTGATCACATAAAATTATGTGTTCCCATTGAATAATGAGTTTTCGTAGGGTTGTGTGTTTTCAATGTTCAAATATTCAAAAATATAAAATTAAGTTTTTTTTTAAATTAGCGAACCATATAATCGTATATATGGAACCTTCAAGATTATACTTTTACCTTATGAATAATACATATGGCTATTGTACGGTTCAGGTTTATGATTAAGCGCAATTAAGGTTAGCGTTAAATTTATTATCAGGGGGGGGGGGGGTGGTAGGCTTAAGGATTAGTTTTGAAATTTCTGCAACAGCTCGTTGTTAGCAGAACTAGTACAAATTAGATGTTGATTACCTATTCAACTACATCAAATCACGATGCTTTTATTGTACATTTCTTGACGTTGATACTATCTAACTGGTGTTGGTGTTCTGGTTCCCACTTCGACGTTCTTGTCTAACTCTCAAACATTCAACATCCCACATCTGTTGGCACGAACAACGGTGTTCACCACTGTCTTAGATCCTGTTGGATTTCTTGTTGAACGAAGAGATTTGTCTTCCCCCTCGTCAACAGCTCCCCCCCCCCCCCCGTAAGATTTTAATTAGATATCAAATTTTGATGACGTAATTGGGGTACACGCCAATACGTCACATTCAGCGTTTAATTGACGCAGCGGTAATCGCATTCACGCCTCACCCCTCCCCCTACATTTTCGCGAGCTAATAACCCAGCGGGGGGGGGGGGGTCCACGGCGCAGAAGTGACGGTTGCACGGTGGGGTGGGGTGGGGGGGGGGGGTGGAAAAAGCGCGTGTTGATTAGCCGTGATGTGCGAGAGAGCCGGGAAGGTCAAATGTAAACTCGACCTGTCACTAGGTAAATATGGGAAATGGACACGGCAAGCTGTTTCCCGGCTTCCGCTCCCAGCATGCACTGTCACATGGTCGTCTTACCCCGGACCCTGGGGGTATACTTTATCCCCGGGCTCAGGCCCGCGGGGGAGGCTGGCGGGCGATAATCACCAGCAAGACACCTCTTATCTGGCAACTATTGATCGGTAAATAGGCACTGGTAGGGCCAGATTTTTCCAGTGTGTCATGTCCAATTTTTAAGACTACCAGATTTTTATTATGCATTTTTTTAAAGATTTTTTTTTTCTATACTCATGCAACAAAAGAGAAGTAACCACGCTATTCAGCTGGATCACGCCGGGTCTAGATCACGCTGATAGTGTCACGATTCGACCCGCCGGCCTTCGCTGGCTACACAGTTGACGAAAACCTGAAAAGTCAGTCTATGAGTGGTTTTTCCTTGATAGGATTTCTACACAGGTTACTGAATGGGCGGACAATTATACCGTCTCTAAGTAGTCTAAATCGTTCTAAACAGCGGTCGGCATTGTGAGGTTTGGGCCTGTCGGATGATCCTGCAACGAATAAATAGTTTTTATGGTACATGGAAATTATGGTACAGGAAATTATGGTACAGGACATTATGGTAAAGGAAATTATGGTACAAGAAATAATGGTATGGAAATTAAGGTAAAGGTAATTATTACTATGATAATATAAAGAACATTACAAATAACACATAACAAATTTACTATTTTAATGTTTCAACAGTTTACATTTTTTTTAAAATATAAGTGACACTGAGGGTAATATTAACACAAAGTTAAAGACAATTGTTCTATATGAAACAAATAGTAAAGATGTGTAAATAATCTGGTGCCAAGTTCGATGATTGGTTGCTTGTGAAAGAAGATATAAACAGTGGGGTGTTTAGCGCTAGAAAATGTCTAACATATATGTATACACCATATATATATATATATATATATATATATATATATATATATATATATATATATATATATATATATATATATCAAGTATATATGTGTTTATATAGTCATAGAGCCCATATCATTGAATCATGAAATGAACAGCGTGTACGGAGTTTTAATTAGTAAAGAAAATCCAGACGTTTAATATCCCATCTCCCAGTGTTTGTCCACCAGATCAAATGGCCCCTCACAGCCATGGTGTTGTCTGTTCCCACGGCCCACCCCTCGCCGGCTCATCCCCCGGCCCACCCCTCGCCGGCTCATCCCCCGGCCCTTATCTGCCCCGTGTATTGGATGACAACAGCTTAGATAACGTTTCCGATCCCCGGCGTCTTTGTGCCCATGGTAACCGTAGGACCGGAACAGCAGGGTTCCGGAAGTGACGTAGGGTAGATGTGGTGAGTCAATACTCGCGGCGGGGCTCAGGGCGTGGATCAGGTGTGGTGGTTACGTAACATCGTGGGAAGACATGGGCGATGGTACTTTAATAAGTCAAGGATTTAATTAAGAATTACAAGTTAACTAAGTTTTTAAATTAAGAAATTACTTTTTATTATTTATTATTATTAATTCACAGTTAAAATATTCAATCCATATATATAATTTTAATTCAGTTTAATTAAACTACTATATGTATATATATATATATATATATATATATATATATATATATATATATATATATATATATATATATATATATACATGTGTGTGTGTATATAGGCTCATATATAAAATTTAAAATTTATAGATAGGTGTAAAATAAATACATATTCATAATACAAACACCATGATGAAACGATTACCTTGTATAAGTATATCATATGTAAATGTATACAAGTGTTGTACCCATTCTTCAGTTCCTTCCATTTCTCATTACTTTGTTGCTCCCTGTTAACAAATCCATTACTTATGGTTGATTGTTTACATTTGTTGCGCTTGTTTTTACACTGCTGTAGTTGGTAAAGTTACCTGAAACAGCCAATTACAATGATTTGTGGGTTTTATCTAGCGTGAATGCAATATACCGGATCATATTGGGTGACGTAGCGAGATAATTAACGGCTAATCATTGCTTAAAAACAAAACAAAAATCGTGTATCAGATATCTAAACATTTTCTCACGCTAATTTGTTGGTATAACATAATATGGAAATCTCCACTTCATCTTACCGACACTAACTGCTAAATCTGGTCAAACGTAAGTGCTGTTTACCAACCATAACACCCCTCTGAGGTACTACTAAATCTGGACGTATGCATGTTGCTTTTAATTACCATAACAAACACCCCCTCCCCACCCTAACTTCTTCAGTTTTTAATTCTATTTCATCTTGTCAGGGGAGCTTCACTCACTCAATCACAGAGGAATTAAAACAATGCCCCCCCCCCCCCACACACACACAAACTGCTCACCCCGAAGCCACTTGGCACGCGACGTGAACTTCCTGTAGAGGTCGACCTACTCCAACCGATGACCTAACAATTAGCCTCTAGGTGGGTAAACAGAATTCCTTGGCCTGCCACACCGTGAGAAACTTCTAGAAATGTGCCAACAGAAGTATCAAATATTTGTCTTCCCTTTGAAATAATAGGCGAACTGTTGTTTGTTATTTTATATAAACACTGTACGCATTGTCAGTGTAAATTAGTTTCCAAACTTTAATTACATATTTTTAATTTACTTAGTTTTTTATTATCTTTAATAAAGAAAATTAGACATTGAAAATTGTCCATAAAAATCACAATTGTGTAGGTAATTAAAGTTATTAAGCGAATAATGGAATATGTATGGAGAGGGTGTAATCAAATACCCCAGCATGTAATTGACGGTGTAATGTTTAGGGTTTATCTGTTGTTTTGAATATGTAGACCAAGCACCTTGTCAATTTTAATTCAATTTTATTTCAAACACGGATGACTGAAGTTTTGAAGGCGATCTATAACTCTCACAACCCTGTTCTCGGTGCCTACCTCATGCGTTTTCTGTGCTTGTGCTACCTCCTCTCTACTTTCTACCTGCTCTCTAAAGATGTTCCCTATTACCTGTGTTCCCTATTACCTCTGAAGGTGTTCCCTATTACCTCTGCTCTGAGTGTGTTCCCTATTACCTCTGAAGGTGTTCTGTATTGCCCCTGAAGATGTTCCCTATTACCTCTGAAGGTTCCCTATTACTTTTGAAGATGTTCCCTTTTAACTCTGAAGGTGTTCCCTGTTACCTCTGAGTGTGTTCCCTATTGCATCTGAAGGTGTTCCCTATTACTTATGAAAGTGTTTCCTATTACCTGTGAAGATGTACTTTATTACCTCTGAAGATGTTCCCTACTACCTCTGAGTGTGTTCCCTATTGCCTCTGAAGATGTTCCCTATTACCTCACTCTTTGTCCGGTCTATATTCATTAAAACGTTGAATGTGTTATCTTCTTCCTTGCTCCTTTTTTTCTATCGCCTCTTTAAATGTGTTCCCTTTATCTCTCAGAATGTTCCCTAGTTCCCCTCTCCATCTTATACTCTCCACTGACTCTCTGCATCGCCTCTTTGATCCGATAAAAATAAACGCTTACGAAAAACGATACGCAAAATTTTTTCATCCAAAATACAATAGTATTGGATATGACGTACCCAACTACACATTGGCAGAGTTTTTATAGCGCTGCCATACTATTTTATTACATTGATAACCAAGCGAGTACGTCTAATTTTACATAGCGCGCGTCGTTTCGAATCTGAAACCAACATCGAATGATTACCTTACAGATTTAACTTAATCATTCTCACAAATGTTTCAACGCTTGCCAATATTACTCTGCATTTACAATTCTCAAACGTGTCTTTAATTAAAACATAATATCACCTCATCATTTAATAACTTGACGAAAAAAATTAATGTTACGGTTAATTTTCTTATGAATTTTGATTTCTTTTTTTGCCCTTGGCGTCAAGACTTCCTTTACTTCTAGAGTCGTCTCCCCGTGCCGACTGAATCAAACAAAATCCCAACTCTCACCTCGCGAACAAAAAAAAATATAATTATGATAATTACAAGCGAAGTATTTTGATGAAACGCCATAGCGGCTCGGCGCCAGACTCGCTTGAGCCGGAAGTCCAAGGTGATTAGCCAAGACGTGAACAAGGTACAATGGCCATCATATCGTCTGCGCCACAGCTGTACCTCGTTTGGCGGTTTGAAATTTTTTTTTTATTTACTTTAATTCCACTCAATCGTATTTCATAACTGTTCTTTTTTTTTTATTATTATAAAAATCTTTAATGATCAGTGTAATTACGATGTTTCAAAGAAATTTGTTAAATGTCAGGTTATGGGCTTCGGTAATTCTATTGGTAGTCATGGTTCCGTGTCTAAGATCTAAATATCCGTAGATACAGATAAGGTATTAAAGGTGAAGGTGATATATATATATATATATATATATATATATATATATATATATATATATATATATATATATATATATATATATATATATACAGAGAGAGAGAGAGAGAGAGAGAAAGAGAGAGAGAGAGAGAGAGAGCAGGACAAATATTTTAGTACAATGCTGAGTATGAAAAAGTTCGTTAACTTTGTAATTTAGTTAATAGTGTGTTCCAAAATATGTGTTAACATTATCAAGAGGCATGAATTTGTGTACCGGAAAGTCCGTTAACATAATCATCATGCAATATAATTTGTATTTTTTAAAATTGCGTTTCATTTTATTCGTGGCTATGATTGGTGTACCGAAGCTCTGAGTACACACGTTCAACATACATCATTACATTTTACAAATATCGTAAATGTACACCAGAATTATTTTATCATTTTTACAGATTCAAAAAAAGTATACACTAAAGATATTATGTGAAAGTAAAAATTGTTGCTATGAGATATTACGGATGATACGCACACAACTTTTTGCTTGTCATTGATTACATAAAATTTATTTCGGCATAGCAGTTAATCATCTGCACACTCAACACTAACACTAATTGACCCATACCCATCTATATAACTCTTAGCACTATTTATACTTAACCATCAAGGTACTGATTATCTTGTTTAACACTACTAAACATCCGCGACTAGAATAAATAACAACAAACATGCATTAAACGTGTTTTTAATACAGTGTTCGGCTGTTGGGTGAGAAATGTGTATCAGTAAAAAAAATATTCTTTGAATTGAAAAAAAAAGTCTTGACAATGTCAAGAAAATCAAGGATTTTGTTAAGGTGTGTCTAGGTGAGACATATGGAGACTAATCAAATCAAAGTTCCAGTAATTAAGTTAATTAATCTGGTGACACCTGAAGCAGATGAGTCCCGGTGGTCGGGGCGAGTTATCCTGTAGACAATTGCCCAAGTGGGCTGGGCTGGTTCAAGACCCGCTGAAAGAATCAGTCCATTGTAGGAGTTAAAGGACCGGCCACTCGACCACACTACGTTAGGATTTGGAGTGGGGTGGGGGCCCCATGTTTGTTTTGACTCGGGGGTCCCGGGTCCACCCCGTTGTAACGGTAGACAACCGCGGCGGTGACACACCGGATCTGTCAGTAACAGGATGAGGTGACTTCCCCTTTCACGTTTGATAAGCCTCCCAAGGGGAACAACGGCGACCAGTTCCGGAAAAAAAAACGCAAGGGGCAATTACTCTATTTGCCGAAAGGAAATCTAATAATGATCCGCATCCTACGTCGTAACCAGCGCAGGATCGGGTCACCATAATGCCTTGACACCTCGCCTTGGACGGGGTCACAATGCCGGCACGCTGGTCAGTATGATGAGGCATAACTGGGGTGACAGGGCTAATGAAGGGTGGAGGTGCACCCCCCGAAGACGGCCACAATGCGTGTCAGTAGTTTGCAGATCGCGCCACGGGGGGGGGGGACGGGTCAGATGATGACGACAAAAGAAAAAAAAAATCACATTTTTAAAATCTGTGAACTGGTTTGGTCGGTAAATAGCTTAACCTGGTATAGTCATTAAATGCTTTATGGGGTGGGAGGTGGGGGGCGGGGAGTGATTGTAGCAGCACTGTACAAGTTACACAGTTTACGAAGTTACAAAGTTACAAAGTAACAAACCAACAAAGTTACAAAACTACAAAGTTACAAAGCTTCAAAACTACAAAGCTACAAATCTACAAATCTACAAATCTACAAATTTACAAAGCTACAAAGTTACAAAACTACATAACTACAAAGCTACAACGTTACCGAGTTACAGTAAATACCGTAAGACCCTGTAAATATTTAAGGTAAAGACGTTTGTGGCTTTAAAGAGTGTTCTACCCGAGAAGTTTAGGACATTCAATATAGTACATAGGACATACAATACACTATAATATTTATTTGTGTTGGATTTCAAGTATTTAAAAAAAAATGGTTAATTAGACTAGGCTAAATTCTTATAAATTTTTAGACTAGCCTAAAACCAAGTCATTAATTAATCTAAAAAAAATCACCAATTTACTATTCAATAATTACACTAGGCTAAAACCTAGTCACTATTTAGACTAGTCTAAAAACTGGTCACTATTTAGACTAGTCTAAATTTCTAAAAGTTAGCTAATCTCCGAAGTTCTTGCGTTTCTATTCCTTTGTACGACGAATTCGGGAAAGTGGCTTTCGGGCATTTGTCGCATTCGGGCATTTGTCGCATTCGGGCAAGTGTCCATTAGGGCATTTGTCGAATTCGGGCAAGTGCCCATTCGTACATATGTCGCATTCGGGCAAGTGTCCATTCGGGCGTTTGTGGCATTCGGGCATTTGTCGCATTCGGGCAAGTTTCCATTCGGGAAATCGACCTTCGGGCAAATGGCATTCGGACAAGTGTCTTTCGGGAACACGTCCGGTTCCCGTACTATACAATATCTTATCTTGAATAGGAATAGAATAAATAAAATAAAATGTTCTTTTTGTACATTTACAAAGCGAATGGTTTAAACTTTTAACTTAGTTGTGACCTTGTTTTGTCTTGTTGAGTTTAATTTAATAAAATATGACGATACGCACACCAACATTAAGGCTATAAATAACTTCTGATGATGGTAATTGGAGTCAGTCATTGGCGAGGCAGGCGTCATATCTGGCTATGAGAGTCATAAGATCGTGTAATAACAGAGACAGGAGTCATATCTGGCTACCACAATAGAGTCATACAGGTCGTGTAATGGCAGAGACAAGAGTCAGACAGGCTAGCTTTGAAGGCTGCTAATGAGACGCCGAAAGGGGGGCGCTGTGTCTCCGCTGTCCGCCATGTTGATTCAACAAACACCGAAGTGCCAGAAAATTAGTTTCGTATTTCAATACAAGTACAAACGCTGGATGTGGCTTATCCCTTGGCCATTAAACGATCACAGGTCGGGGAGTGTTTGGCGACCATTTTGTGGCGCCCCTTACCCCCCATCCCCACCTCGGACGAGAGGTTTTGGGCGAGTATCGCATTGCGTTCTCCTTAACGGAACCTTCCCAGAAAAAAAAAATCCGGATCACTTGGCGTTTCCGGCGGTAGAATAGCGCCAGGAAAAAATATCTGGGAGCTGGAAGTTTGTTTTCATTCTTCGTGTCCAGGAGAGGTGGGTGAATGATGGGGCAGGGCCGGCGACACGGGGGGTGCTGGTCTGCCATGGTAACAGGACACGGGTGCCACATCCAGCACTGATTGGTCGGGGTAAACTGCAGAGAGCCGGTTAAAACATCACATACGAGCCGGCATTAAACACGATTTTTCCATTCATCAACCTGTACAAGGTTTAAGAGGTTCGTCCATACATCAACATACACGCATTAGGGTCTTTCATTAAATAAAATGTAATGAGGTTCGGATCCTGATTCCTCTAGTAGCTAACTGGCCATGTTTTTCATCGGAAGGTGGTTCAAACCCGCAGTCAAACCACACCACCACCCCTCACGTTTACTCCTCGGCCAGCCGCCTTTACTTTCCCCAACGTAAGTCAGACACCTATCAGAGCTGGGTGGACTCAGGGACGTCCTACAGTCACAAGTCCGAACCGAGAACCGAACTCTAAACCTTCGGGCTAGCAGTCTCACAGTCTACCCTTCAACCACGCCGTTCCATAGCTTCTAGAGTAAATTCTGAAACTTTCCTCCCTTAATTTAGTACATTTAATGTAAACATTATGATGATATTTATTTCTATTGGCAATGTGGAAATTTCTGAGTGGAAAAAAAAACATCATCTCATCTAAGCTTTGATCTGTCTACTCTATTTATCCATCAAAAAATAACGCAATCCTTTAGATCAATTTATATTCAAACCTTTTTTTTATCATGCGCGCAGGCTGTTTTTAAAGAGCTATTACATCCGTGCCAAAAGGAAAACGATATATTTTCCTGTACGTCCGCGAGATTTCTGGCGCCACGCGTACCGTTTCCCATACCTCCGAACGTCCGGGAAGTTTTTTGTCTGCCATTGATGCCATAATCGTCTCGACCTTTGACAGATTCATCTTCTTCTTTGTTTGTACTTAAACTCAGAAGAAAAACAACAATCTTCATGTGTTTTTTTTTAATAATATATTTATTTTATAAATATTATTTTTCAGCGGATTAAAATGCGATTGAGCGAAAAGAGGTTGATTATTCATACAGTCGATGAGTGCTGGTGAAAAGAAATACAATACACTTGTATGCGTGTCCGTGTTGATTTTGTAATCATAATTTTCATTGTTTGATGTAAGTGTATTGTTTTAGTTCGTGTTTTGAAGGTCTGAATTAGCAGGGTTGTATTAAGATGAGAGAGGTCAACTGACAAATGTTTTATGAACCTAGATTTATAAGTCATGTGTATTTGAGTTCAAGAATCGGTAAACAAATGAATAGATCAAGTAGTCTTGAAAATCATTTTTCGTGTTTATCTAAGGGCAGATAATACAGTTTAGAATGGGTTTATTTTTTTAATGATTTTAAAAGGGGTGGGGGGTAGGCAAGTGGAACTCTGACGGGCGAGGAAAGTGCAAGGTTAGAGGGAGGGATGGGGCCTAAGGCAGTGGGTAAGATATTGCGTAATGGTATTTTAAAAATAGCTGGTGAGATTGAGTGTTTACTAGTGTACTAATATTATGTTAAATTGTGTACTAGAATTGTGTTATGTACTAGCATTTTGTAAAAGTATGTACTTGCATTGTGTTAAATTGTGTACTATAATTGTGTTGAATTGTGTACTAACTTGTGTTAAATTCAGAGGCGTATCCAGGTTTTCGTTGTAGGGGGAGCGAAAAGAGCAAAAAAGGCGCCGAATTTTTAACACGTTCTATATACGTGTATTTTATATATATATATATATATATATATATATATATATATATATATATATATATATATATATATATATATATATATATATATATATATATATATATATATATATATATATATATATATATATATATATATATATATATATATATATATATATATATATATATATATATATATATATATATATATATATATATATATAATTACTAGCTGTATGTCATTACTTCGCTATGATGTAAAATAAATTGAAAGTAGCACTCTGAAGAATTAAGAAAAAACACACAGTGTAGGCCGACAAAACAAAAATTGTATCAATCTAAACAAAAACAAAATGTACACACACTACAACCAAAAACAATGAACGTAACACAATCTGTTTTGTAATTCTTGAAAAAAAAATTCTACACATTTAATTATAAATGTCAAAACAGATAAATAATTACTTTAGAATATAATGAAATTGTTTAACACTGTTCGTGTTTACAAAATGATTTTGTCTATAATCAGAATTAAATATATCGTCATCATAAATGCTTAAGTACAGTGGTGTAGCGACCCTTCCCGGCCCCCGGGGACAAACTTTTCGATTTGCACCCCCCCCCCCCTCGAGATTTCAATTTGCACCCCCCCCCCTCAAACTTTTGATTTGCACCCTTCCTCGAGATTTTGATTCGCATCCCCCCCCCCTCAAACTTTCGATTTGCACCCCCCCCCCCCCCTCGAGATTTTGATTAGCACCCCCCCCCTCAAACTTTCAATTTGCACCCCCCTAAACCTTTCAATTTATTTTTCCAACCCATTTTGGCGCCCAATAAGCTCGGCGCCCGGAGACATATGTCCCCCCCCCCCTCGCTACGCTACTGCTTAAGTATTACAGCATAATGAAAGTTTTTTAAATCAGAGTTGGTATAAAACCACGCTTTTCTATTTAATAGAAAGCAGTCGGAATAACAGCCTACATTTAACTAAATATCTGTCTTTTAGTTCAGATCATATGTTTTTAATTAACTACTGCTTCTTTGTGTTCTTTAAAGATCATTTTTTAATATAGTGATAGGTAAGGGTTAGATCACTGTATTGATCACACACCCTTTTACTGGTAATTGCAAAAACAATAGTCACATATTTTTACGTTTAAAAAGCTAATTTTCTGGCGGCATGGTACTTTGGTACATCATTACGCGTTTTCCCAAAAGTACTTTAGAGATCAGTTCGGGGTGGGTTGGGGGTGGGGGGGAGGGTTTAACTTCATTCACTACTGTGCGGTCACTTTAGGTCAATTATCCAAACCAGTGTATACCTAGGTGTGACATTAATGTCGCTCTACACAATTGTGGTGGTGAGGTGGGGGGGGGGAGATAACCAACTCAGAGTGAACATAGCGTCAGTTTTTTAGATGACTGTTCTAAACATACATATAAATTACACATGTATACTGATTCGGAAATAGATTTTAAAAAGTAGCAGTGGTATTATGACAATATTTTTTACAGAGGGGTCCATGGGGGAGGGGGTTGTAACTGTTTCATATAATTTATAATCGTAATCACTATCGCCCAAACTGTCATAATACTACTACTTCATCGTGATGACGTTGTTGACCTGTCAAAATTTCCCCACCGCTACGCAGTTCGCCTATAAGTAAATTTAAATAGAGGTGCCACATCAGTTGTATTTGTTTCTGTATTGTAATTTAAAAAAAAATTAATAACACTGTTCAAACTGTATATATAAAGTAATTATGTGTGAAGTTTTATGTATAACATTTTCTAATTCAATTATTCGTAAGCAAATACATTATACAGTTGCCTTAAACTTAACACCCCTCTTGCCAAGTGGTACTACCCGTAGAGGTTTTTTAAACAATGCAATGCATCGTAATGGTTATTTTTAGAATGGAAAACTGATGCAGCTGTTAATACGTGTTGTAAACGTAGACACTACTAGACTTGTACAATAATGCTTAATTGCCTCATGGAAAGAAATCTTGTGATTTACATGTGCCGACCAAAACTATTTTTTAACAAATATCATTGTTAAAACTTTGAGTTTAAAAAGTTTCCAAAAAGGCGCCACTTTGCTGAAAATGGCCAGAGGGGGAGCGGCCGCTCCCCCTGCTCCCCCCCTGCGTACGCTACTGGTTAAATTATAAACTAACGTGTTAAATTGTATACTCTTATCAGTAGCGTACGCAGGGGGGGGAGCAGGGGGAGCGGCCGCTCCCCCTCTGGCGATTTTCAGCAAAGTGGCGCCTTTTTTGAAACTTTTTAAACTCAAAGTTTTAAACAATGATATTTGTTAAAAAAATATTTTTGATCGGCACATCTATGTAAATCACAAGATTTCTTTTCATGCAGCAATTAAGCATTATTGTACTAGTCTAGTAGTGTCTACGTTTACAACACGTATTAACAGCTGCATCAGTTTGCCATTCTAAAACTAACCATTACGATGCATTGCAATGTTTAAAAAACCTCTACGGTAGTACCACTTGGCAAGTGGGATGTTAAGTTTAAGGCAACTGTATAATGTATTTGCTTACGAACAATTGAATTAGAAAATGTTATACATAAAACTTCACACATAATTACTTTATATATACAGTTTGAATCGTGTGATTAATTTAAAAAATAATTACAATACAGAAACAAATACAACAGATGTGGCACCTCTATTTAAATTTACTTATGAGCAAACTGCGTAGTGGTGGGGAAATTTTGACAAGCCCCCCCTCTCCCATGGACCCCTCTGTAAAAACAAATATTGTCATAATACCACTGCTACTTATTTAAATCTATTTCTGTAATATATATTTGTGTAATATATATTTGTGTAATATATATTTGTGTAATATATATGTATGTTTAGAGCAGTCATCTAAAGACTGACGCTATGTTTACTCTGAGTTGGTTATCTCCCCCCCCCCACACACACACACCTCACCACCACAATTGTGTAGAGCGACATTAATGTCACATCTAGGTATACACTGGGTTGGATAATTGACCTAAAGTGACAGGACAGTGGTGAATGAAGTTGAACCCCCCACCCCCAACCCACCCCGAACTGATCTGTTAAGTACATGTAGAAAAACGCGTAATGATGTACCAAAGTACCATACCGCCAGAAAATTAGCTTTTTAAACTTAAAACTCTGTGAATATTGTTTTTGCAATTACCAGTAAAAAGGTTTGTGATCAATACAGTGATCTAACCCATACCTATCACTATGTTAAAGATGATCTTTAAAGAAAACAAAGAAGTAGTAGTTAATTAAAAGTATATGATCTGAAAAATTCTGAAATAAAAGACCAAGTTTTAGTTAACTGTAGGGTGTTATTCCAAGTGTTTTTCTATGATATCGAGATGCGTGGTTTTATACCAACTCTGATTTAAAAAAACTTTCATTATGCTGTAATACTTTAGCATTTATGATGACGATATATTAAATTTTGATTATAGACAAAAACATTTTGTAAACACGAATAGTGTTAAGCAATTTCATTATATTTTAAAGTAATTATTTATTTGTTTTGACATTTATAATTAAATGTGTAGATATATACATATTTATATTAAGAGAGTGATTATTTACCCTATTTTACTTGTCTTAAATAATTTCCCAGGAATTATTATGTAAGAATTTTTTTTTACAAGAATTACAAAACAGATTGTGTTACGTTCATTGTTTTGGTTGTAGTGTGTGTATATTTTTTGTTGTTGTTTAGATTGATACAATTTTTGTTTTGTCGGCCTACATTGTGTGTTTTTTCTTATTTCTTCAGAGTGCTACTTTCAATTTATTTTACATCATAGCGAAGTAATGACATACAGCTAGTAATTATATATATATATAAATATAAATATATATATATATATATATATATATATATATATATATATATATATATATATATATATATATATAATACACGTATATAGAACGTGTTAAAAATTCGGCGCCTTCTTTTGATCTTTTCGCTCCCCCTACAACGAAAACCTGGATACGCCTCTGACTCTTATTGTATTAAATGTTTTATTAGCATTATGTTAAATGGTGTACTAGCATTGTGTTAAATTGTGTACTAGTATAATGTTTAATGGTGCACTAACCTGTGTTAAATATTGTACTAACATTATGTTTAAAGGTGTACTAGCATTGCTACATTGTGAACTAACACTGTGTTAAATTGTGTACGAACATATGTTTCTAGAGTTAATGTGTGTTTGTGCTTACATAACGTTATGCTTGTATCTTTCTCTATAGTTTGTATGTGTGTCTTACTGTATGGATGTGTTTGTGGGTATGTGCCGGTGAAATTATTACAGTACATTCATTATTTAATTAATTACTGGAAATTTCATTATGAAATTACGTGTTCATTCGGATAAGTAATAATTTTTTAATATACTTCATACGTTACAATAATTAGGTTATAAAACCATAATAAAATACATTTTATTGACTAATACATTGGTAAACTACACATATTAGGAGAAATAATTTTACAAACATAATCCCAGAGGCGTAGCGACCCTACCCGGCGCCCGGGGACAAACTTTTCGATTTGCACCCCCCCCCTCGAACTTTTCATTTGCACCCCCCCCCCCCCTCAAACTTTCGATTTGCACCCCCCCCCCTCGAACTTTTCATTTATATCCCCCCTCAAACTTTCAATTTGGCGCCCCCCCCTAAGGTCGGCGCCCGGGGACATATGTCCCCCCCCGCGCCCCCCTCGCTACGCCTCTGCATAATCCACATAAAAATCACTGAATGTTACTGGTAAGGTCACCACGCTAGAACGGTGCGGTTAAGTCTGTCCACACCACAACTTCACACCGGCACCAAACAACAGACGTGAGGCGTGGAGCTGATCAAGCCGGGAAATTAAAACTCTGGAACTCTGGAAGCTTTCCCGTCACGCACTCGCAGAGAGATGAACCCGGAGTTTGTTCCGACAAGCCCCCCTCGTCCCTCGGGAGATGCGAAACTAACACCGCTGTCTCTGTCCTCCCTGGGCTTTACGTGAGCGGAGCTGTAATTGTCTCCAGATCCGTTGTTTCGAATCCGCAGGGGAGCGGGGGACACCAACTGATCTTCCTTCCGCAAGATGGCCCCGAATTGGAGGCCACCAAATTATCCGTGGATTTGCTCTCGCGTTCCGCAGTCGTCCTGACTAATAGGGCTCCTCGCTGCCGTGAGTGTCCGCTGTGCTCACGCAGGATTAATGCTCAGTCCGGTCCGGCCACAATCAGAGTCGGCCCGGGCAAGCCGTGTCGGCACGTGATACGCCTAAAGAGATTTCTGGAACCCCCGCTCAGCCTTCAAACACCCCAGCGGAAATTTCGCACAAACACACACAGTAAAATCCCGTCTTTACGGTTTATCAAAAAAATTTACAATTTTTTTTTTATCAGAGCTCCAGCTAAATTCTTCCGTGCCCCTTGTGGATTTCTTGATTTTTACATTTTCTTTACTTTTTTTATACGGGTGGATTCTCGATAGGTGCCTACATCCTTTTTTAAATATATTTTCGCCACATATATTGATAAGAAAGCATTTCCGATACGGGTTGTATAGATATACTTGAGCCATGTAGTTTTCATAAATATACGAGCAACCCTGTTAATCCGGGTTCAAGTCAATAGAATTTCCCTGAGTCTACCCAGAAAAAACACTATCCCTTCATTTGCCAAGGTCTCTGAAGCAGACGAACTCTACTTCATCTGCCCCTTGTGTCTTGGGCACGATTGAGAAAAGGTGATGATACGACACCGCCAGACCTGAAAGATATTTTAACTATATCTAAAAAAAAGTATTAAGTTAATTAAATGACATGACTCTTTGGGGGTGTGTGGGGAGGAGGGGGGAGGGGTTGTTAGAGGGTAATTTTATTACACTGTGAACGTAGTATAAAGGCAGTGATTTTGTCAAGTGAAAACTAGATCTATACCACCAGGGTTTCAGACATCTTTCTCAGTGGAGCTGGAGGGTGGGAGGGGGGGGGGGGCACTTAAACTTTCGGGCGGGGGAGGGGGGGGGGTTGATGAAGCTGGGGGGCGTGCTTGGGGGGAGGGGTGATACTTATTTCGTATTCCGTTGATGGAAATATGTGCAACATGAAATTTGATTCTATTTTGCGGAGGGTACTGGCAGTTACCCAGAACGTTCCGGGTTTAGCTGCTGTGTGTGTCTTTATTAAATGGCGCGATTGGCTTTAATAGTAAAATGTTATGGTTAGTAGTGCTGGGTCTAGGATTGGGGGTTAGCCGTTAGCTGTTAGGTGCTATATTAAAGGTGTAACGTATTTGGTGTTAGGGTTAGGGAATTGGGTTAACGTTAGTCTAAGAAAACAATAATTAATATTTTTATCAGTGCAAAGTTTAAGAAGTTAAACTGTATTAATGTGGCATCTACCGTGAGAGGATATAGAAATGTAGGCACAGTTGTTTTTATTTTTCAGACGGAAATAAGCAAACAGCTCGTCGGCGAAACAAGCGCGTCGCTTATTTCAGCTACAGTTGAAAAGTATAAAAAGGTGCAATAACATTAGCGTTATTCCAAGCAGAGTTTCTTCCAGGTATCTCTTCGGACGAGATGGCATTTATATAAAAAACATATACTTTTACTAGTGTCCCCCCCCCCCCCCCCCCGGAAAATATAAACCGCCCCCCCCCTCCCCCGAAAATATCAAGTGCCCCCCTCCCCCCGCCGGAGAAAAGTCTGAAAGAAACACTGATTCCAAGACAATCCAAAAAACGACAAGATCTAGAAAAAGTTGCGGTCTGTTGATTGCATTAGTGAAACTAAGGGTTGCTTGTACAATAGTAATAAAACGAATATCTGGCGGCTGGAATACGACACAGACGTTAACTTTAAAACATTGATGTCAATACATTTTTATTACAACTTCACAATGGGTGTTTTTACCTTTGGTTAATTTACTTTATGCAAAAATCTTCATGAGAACTAGTTTAAAGACATGTTTAAATTCGTTTGTAAAAAGAGTAATTTCTTATGAATCTATTCGGTTGATTGTTCCGAAATAGCTAAGTACAAATGTATCTTCTATCTTCTTCTTCTAAATCCCGTTCGTGGGAAGTAGAGTTCTTCTGATGCAGAGACCACGGTATAGTGTGGTCTTTGATAGGTACCCATCAGAGCTGGGTGGACTCGGGGATTCGAACTCGAGACTCTCGGGTTAGCTATCTATTTAGCCGTCCCATTGATCTTCTGCCAGCTCTTTCTTATTTCAGCTAATTCAGTCGCAAACATTTTCAATCGAATTTTAATATTAAATTAGTCCATTTTAAAATTATTCGATTCAAATAACAAGGGTAGATAACTAGGTTTCCGCCTTCAACCCATCAATCAGGTGACCTGGCGTGGTTTAACACATGTTTACTTATCTATAGGGCTGGTAAGTAGGTCACCAACCAGTTCTATGGCTCATGCAGGTTTTATTGAGTCGTAGAACTGGTTTGTGACCTACTTAGCAGCCCTATAGGGCTTGTAAGTCTTGGCCTCTCTCACTAAAAATTCAAAATTTTGTTGGCTTGGAAGAGAAATAAATTTTTGAACTAAATGAATCGTTGTGAGCATGATTCTCAAATGATAACAGATAAAACATGTCAATTATTTGTTTCTATATTTTAAAGAGTACCTAAATGCTACAAATTATAAATTTTTACTAATAGTAGGATCAAATTAGGCTATTAATATTATTATATTGTAACTAGGTTTAGGAAAACTTGTTATGGATCAGAATAAATATTAACTGTACGCCTCTTAAATTAAAAGATGTAACTTTTCTATTTTTTTAAAACTGCTTGAATAATTCAAATTGGTTTGAAAAATACAAACTGGCAAGTACAAGTTGGTGACCTACTTACAAGCCCAATTTAGGCGAGATAATTCACTAGTGAGCTTATAAAAGGGCTACTCGAAACGATTGTTATAAGGGAATATTAGAGATGTTAATTAGATTCGGTTTCAATGAATGTTACCTCAAGACCTATTTGCTTAGTATGTTGTTTTTAACTGAAGTATCGACGTACTCTAATGTCTTTTTAGTATTTAAATGGGGGAAGATTTAAAACGTTTCTTGTAACCATTTTTTTTTAAAGCTCGACAGTTATGAAAAAAATAAACATACATTTTCTGTAACTATAATAGTAACATTGAAAACATTTTCTGTAACTATAATAGTAACATTAAAACATTTTCTGTAACTATAATAGTAACATTAAAACATTTTCTGTAACTATAATATTAACATCATAACATATTCTATAATTATAATGGTAACACCAAAAACATTTTCTGTAACTATAATAGTAACACCAAAACATTTTCTGTAACTATAATAGTAACATTAAAAACATTTTCTGTAACTATAATAGTAACATTAAAACATTTTCTGTAACTATAATAGTAACATCATAACATATTCTATAATTATAATAGTAACACCAAAAACATTTTCTGTAACTATAATAGTAACACCAAAAACATTTTCTGTAACTATAATAGTAACACCAAAAACATTTTCTGTAACTATAATTGTAACATTAAAAACATTTTCTGTAACTATAATAGTAACATTAAAAACATTTTCGGTAACTATAATAGTTACATTAAAAAAGATGATTGAAAATAATTCTGAAAGGATTTATAAAGCGCCCAATTGTTTATTTTTATCACCACAGCAAAGAAGTAATTGCTCTTTAATTGCTTCTTAACTCTTCTTCATGTTTACCAACTATATTCAAAGGAAGCTACTAGCACTTTGTGTTTGTATTATCGTCTAAAAATGTCACGTGTTCGCTACTATAATAGTCCGTTGTTGTATTTCGGAGGTCAGTTTGCGACTTCCGGGGTCAGAGTTCAGGCCTGCCCATGTCTAACGAGAGATCGATCAGTAAAGTTTGATCTTACTAGAACTAGCTGGCCGAAGGGTTTACACATCTGACCTGATCAAGTCTGGTTGTTGTCTTTACTGGGGCTTTATAACGTCCCTAAATCTGCTTTCGTTATTGTAATGATACTCATGTTTACATTTGTTACTTCATCAACAATGGTATCTTCCAAACACCTCTTCCTGTTTAATTATTATTTTTATTATTTTTTTTTTTTTGCAACATAGTTATTTTAAACGTTGCTGTACTAGTTTTATTTTCCTTTGCCGCAGCCAACTGGCAATCTAGTACTGCATAAGAATTTTTTTTTAAAAGTTAGTATAAATATATCTACCAATTTCCATACATTTTTATTTTATAGTCCCAAACTACCAACGGGTTTTAGTGCTAAATTAAAATGTGTGTAAAGCGAGACAACTGTAGAAATCTTTCAACGAATTTGTTTGCTTGCTTACTTCCCTTACAGAAATTTTTGCTTTTTTTTTTCTTGCTTTCGCCTTTTTTGTCTATCATCATTCATCAAACTAAATTTTATTTAATTATTATTTTTTAACTTTTCCAGAATTCAAACAACGTAAATTATTTAAATTATTGATTTCTGTGGTTTTACTTTGAAGATACTATACAGCTGTGTAAAAAGCGTTTTTATGGGCCCATCGAGAATGAATACGAACACATAGTCTACAATAAACTATTATAATAAGAAAAATTACTCAGATATCAGGAGAAAAATTGACCAGAGAAGCTACTCCATTCCAGGCAATTCAAACGTATCCGACCTATGCTTTTTCCATTAATTGAATAAAATTGTTGAATAATTATAAGGGGAGAGAATATAAAAGTAAACGCTTTAAAAATTTATTATTTGTTATTTCCCTTTTACTGTGTGGGGGAAAAATTCTCTATGTATTAATTGTAAAAGATAATTTGGACATAAATCGATATAGTTTTATTACATTGTGCAAAAAATAGCAGAAAATTTTATTATATTTTTTAAAGAACTGATTTTAGTAAAATATTACTTTTAATTCGTTGAATACTAAAGACAAATAGACAACAGTCAAATTAAGACAATCCCTAACCATGTTCTTACAGTCCTTGTAAAGATAATAGAAAACAGTGGCCTTTTCATCTACCGCTGGCCAAGGGATTACCCAATGAAGTGTTAAGGCAACACTTGAATAATGATTAAGCCTAAATGATTAAGCCTAATTCATTAGATGAGTAAGGTTCCACAGCATGCATCAGGCGTCTTCCTTATCAGATTTCATCACACTAAGATAGCAGACCACCGCTTACCCCCCTTATTTGAAGTTTCATTACACTAGGGCAGGGGTCGGCAACTTTTAAAGACGTAGGAGCCAAAAGTTACAATTTACAAAATGTCCCAGTTTTTAAAGGGTTACTAACATTTTTATTTGATAATTATGGTATTGGATTAGGATTAAGTGAATACATTTGATTTTTCATTTAAAAATAAATAACTTTAAAAATGAAATACTAGATCTAATTACTCATATGAAAACATACAAATGTTTCGCACAAAACAAATTAAGTATCTTAGTTTGCTCTGCTAGAAAAATAAAATTTGTAATTAAATAATATATCTGTACGACGGTACCTACCCACTTTAGAACAGTGTTTCTTCCAGACTTGAAATTTCCGGGGGAGCGGTAGACTTTCTTCGGGGGGGGGGGGGGGGGGGGCGACTGTTAAATGTATATATTTTCTATATAAATTCCATTTCGTTCGGGGAGACGGTAGACTTTCTTGGTGGGAGCTTCGCACTTCCGAAGAGGTGCCTGGAAGAAACTCTGCTTTAGAAGCTAATAACTAAAAAAACCACCGTCACTCTGGTCAAACTAAAGCATACTGACAGATAGAGAAATGCATTCTGAATAAATAACATATACCATTCAACGATATTCGAAAAAGGCACATGGGCAGTTGCAATAATAGAACCGTCGCCACGGGGCTGGCCACAGCACGGCCGTAGGGCTGGACCTGGGGCTCAAGCGGCTGTCTGCTTTTCTTATACTCTCTACTCCCTATTCGTACTTCTCTAATGAGTGTTTTTATCCTGTTTAAAGTTGTTGTTGTTTACAGTAAAAAAAAAACATATTTTAAAATGATTTTTGACAATGGTACCAGTTAGCAGAATTTTACCCACATCTCCAGTTCTTTTAAGGTACCCGTTACTTGTTTCATATTTTGTTATATATATTTTTTTAAATTATTATTCTGAAGATAAAATGCAAGTCCACTCTAAGAGTTAGGCTGTGTGCCTCCAATGTCATTTTGGCTGGTTCATACTAGATCTAGATCTATACTCTACTTATACATTATACGGGATAATTTAGTTTGTTTACTTTGATTCTTTATCAAGGAAAACTACTCTTAAAATTGTGTTATTCACAGCAGATACATGAATTATTTCCCTTGAACAGCACACTGTAAGAGTACAGGTTCCGTTACAGAAAGCGCCACCTTGCGGTTATTGAACTGTGTAGTGAGGTATATTACCCGCGGGAATAACACACTTCTTTAATTATTTCACTTTCTAAAACGACAAATGTTATTTTTAAATTGTAATAGAGGGTGTTTTTCATCTTTTTAGTATAAAACGTCGTCCTGATATATTGTACTAAGTTTTAATTAACAATACAGATTGTTTATCTCGCGCGTGCCTGTGTAAAAGTTGGAGCAAAAACAACTTCGCCAATGCAAAACAAACATGGCGGAGACCTATCAAGAAAGTGGACTATTAAATGGCACTGTGGCACATTCGTTATCGGATGATACAGGTATAGTCGACACTACACACGTGAATGTAGATAATGAGGGGGACCATGACGAATTGATTCGTCAAGCTCTTGCTGAGGCTAACGCTTTTGATTCCGTTTCTTATGCGGTATCAAATGAAGGTTCTGCAGTTTGTGACACAGGCCAGGGACAAGACCCAGCTGATGCTGATCTGGATGGTAATCATTCAGAATCATCTTATCAAACAAGTACTGGTGTTCTTCACCAGCCTTCGGACCACTTGCTGAATGGAACAGCTGAAGAAATTTTTTCAAATGGGACTGGTGAATTGCTCACAAATGGGACTTCGGAAAATGTTCTAGGTGATGAGAATATTACTTATGCTGTAAATGTTGATTCCTTGCCAGAGGGTCACATAATTTCAATTCCAAATGATATTATGACAACTTCCATTGTTTCACAAAACCAGACACAACTCTCAAATAATTGTAGTGACGCTTCACAGCTACTTCAAGATGTGATAAAGTCTGAATATTCAGATGGCAGTAGCTCAGACTTGTTACAGGCAGATTCTAATTCCAACCTGACTACTTCACAATCCATTGCTGTTTCACAATCAAACAATATTCACATGTCTCAAGATGTCCTGCAAAGTGTTATCCAACAAGTCCAGGCACAGCAAATGGCCCAACAAGCTATGTTACAAAATAAGCAGACAGATGGTTCTACTGTGCCACAGCAGGAGACCATTAGTTTCACCCTTGTTTCACCTAGTCCACAAGCAAATTCACCACCACTTGGTTCCAGTCAGAACCCTATCAGAATAATTCAGCAAGGGAACCGGTACACACCCATGCAACAACTTACACCAGACCAACTCCAGCAGATTATGCAGGTTGTGCAGCAGCAGCATGTCAGCAAAGCGCCACAAGAAAGCAACGGTGCTGTTATATTCAACCCTCAGACCAACACAAGAATCATGTATAGGGTAATATACCCGTCAGAACTTCATAAATCACAAAATTCTTCTGTTACAACGACCTACCAGGTTTTGCAGCCCACTACTTCATCACAGGAGCAACAGACCAGCACCCCCCATCAAAAGAGAGCTTACCGTAAAAGAAAAGATTTAGCATTGGTGTCATCAAACTCTGGAGTTGATGAAATGACAGACAAAAATGGCTCTGATGCACCTGAGCTATCCAAGGAAGAAAAAGAAGAAAGAAAGAAACACAGACCCAGGACTCGGTCAGGACGTGTATCAAAGCCACCTAAGCATATGGTACAGGACTACAAACATATTCATGTCTTAGATTGGGACGAGGACTATGATGACTCTGATGGTGGATATTCAGATTTTAAACATAGCGATGAGGAAGAAAAATCTAAACTAAAGCAGGAAGGGGAAGATGAAAGCTTGGCATCTCCAGAGCTTTTTCCAGGTAAGTTTTTTTTTAAACTACAAGCACAAACTAAACTTTTACCAGGAATAAACAAACCAAGCTTTGAATACACATCTGGTTTGTGTGTGGATGGGGTGGGAGGGTGTATAATTAGTTAACTACAAAGTCCATAGTTTAGACCTTGGACGAATTGGGCTAATTAAATTTAATGAAGAGGGGGACAGAAAACCAATAAAGGAGAGGAATCCTCAAAATCAAACAACTGCTGACTGCAGATTGTTCTTGGGTGGACAGAGGCTAAAAAAGTGAATCCAGAAATTAGTAATACAGGCTGAATTTTAAGTAAACAGACCATATGTCACATAACATGTTGTCATGTGATACTTAGGTTGTTGTAAATCCTCTCACATATTACAGTTGAGAATAAAAAAGAAGAAATGTGGCATCTGTACTCAACATGTAGCGATTGAGTGGCCTAGCGGTATAGAGCTAGACTACTAACCCGTAAATCTCGAGTTCAAATCCAGGTTCAAGTCAGTAGACTGTCCCTGAGTCCACTCAGCTCTGATGGGTACCTAACTCAAGTTAGGGAAAGTAAAGGCTTAAAAGGCAGCTGGGCATAGTGCTGACCACACTATCCTTTCATTTTCTGAGGTCACAGAAACAGGTGAACTCTACTTCACTTGTCCCATAGACTGTCAGGTTTGGAAGGGGAACTTTACTTTACTTACTTACCCCACATATATATTGGGTTATTAATTCAACTCCATCCATCATACATTTTGATGAACTTAAGCTCATTATTGTAATCGAAAAATACACAACACACTAGCTTTGGCAACACAATTCAATTAACTGTACATAGAAGCAAGTCCCTTATAAAGAGAAATGGATACAGTAAATGTAGTAACTACCCAAGTCTTGTTTATGTTCAGATATTCACGCAATCTGTTTCAAGCATTCTCTAGATCTAAGCCTTCTCCTTCCCATTGTCTATCTATACAATTGTTATTAGAAGCTCATGAATATGTAAAGAACCAGTATGAGTAGGCATATTGTCATTCCATCAACAAGCTGGAGCCTGCCTTAGTAAAGTTAGTTTGACTAATATAACCCACAAATGGTTATTACTCACCTAATTTATGAAGGCTAAACATAGTTTTACTTATTTGACATAGTAATGTTGGCAGGGTATTTTATTACTTTATCGAAGTAATGTTGGCAGGGTATTATTACTTTGTCGAAGGAAGACATAGGTATGTACTCATTTGACAGGATCACCCTCACCATTAATAGACAGTATTCTAAAGTTAGGTATTGTGTGCGTAGTCTTTGTTATTTTATTTAGTGTAATTATTTATTTAAGCTTAAATAAAAAAATTGGTCTGCGTTAAATAAATTTAAAAATTGACTTTAAATTTAAGTAGCTTGAAACTATATTTATTAAACTGAAACCCAGTATTAGTACACTGGTGCAAGGTGGAATCGCCCAAAACTGAGTATGATTGTGGGATGTGGTTGCATGCTGTACAAGGGGTCCACAGGAATGATGATGATGTGAAATAAATGTAATTAGGTTTCTTTTTAAGATAATAGTCTGAAGTGAAGATCAGGTTAGTCGTTACCTAGTCACTCAGGCTTGGGTTAGGTATTGTTAACAGTTTACAAGTATAAAATTCAGTCTCCAATTTCTAGAAAGTTTTAAGATTTGTTTTGAGAGGACTGGTGTCAACTAATTTAAAAAAAATATTCTAGAGAGCAAACTGAAGGTTGATTAGTTTACTTCAAGGATTCTTTCACACAGGTGGATTACAATTACCTGTAGCCTGGCTATAAGATATCCTGTACAGCAGGTTGTCTTGAGGACAGCATTATCTATAAACATGACTAGGATATAGTGATATTAAAAGCAAGATAAATGGTAGAAACAATCATACAATAACATTTAGTTATGAAGAATTTTTTTTTCAACTGGCAGTATATCAGGAAGCAAAGTTACAAAAACATGGATTATAAAATCTTTTTGGAAAAACTGTTTTAGGATTTAAGACATAAATTGTGACATATTATGACTAGCCTTGTGGTGACTTCTCATCTGCAAAGAAGTTAATTAATACTTAATTTGCCTAATGTATTATCTTTTTTTTTTGTTCATTTTATACTTGAATCCCTATTTTAATTGATTAATATTTTATTTTTTGAAAGTTTTTATCAGCCACAGTTGGAGTGTATAAGTATACTTCAGATGTAGTGAAATGGTTATGTAGTGTTTGATCAACAATCAACACACACATTTTATATCTATACACAATGGAAGTGAAGTCTTATTATTATAATTGTTTCGTCATTGTTATTATTTAGTCCATCTGTCAAACATTTGGTTTAAAATTCTTTTCAAACAATGAATAGCAAGTTGTAGGCTGTAAGACTTTAACATATAATTTAAGTTTTTTAAAATGTATTTCCCCAGTAAGTGAGTTAGTGTTAGATTAGAAAGTTAAATAAAAACAGCAATTCTTTGTCTTCTAATGAAGACCTTGAAAGAGGCGAGTTCCTTAGAAAAATATTTTTCCCCTCAGGTCCCATGCTTTAACAAAATGTATCAAAAGTGAAATGTTCCTATAATTTAGTTTAGCGAATGTTTAGTTTACATAGCAACATATAACTCTCTTAGCTTAAATCGTTGTTGAAATATAATATGCACAACTGGTCAATACTAGACGTAATCAATGTTCTATTAATGTGTATCGCTGAACACATTACAACTGGTCTTAACCATAAAGGCTAAGTACCAATGGGATACCAGCGATGGTGTCAGCTGAGCAGCCAATGGAAAAGTACCAGGGATTGCTCTCCCTTGTGATGGCCTGGTATCACTGATCAGCGATGGAACTTGACAAAAATATATTAGTCTTTCTCCATTACCTTCTTGTCCCACACAATCGGTCTATCGCGATTTACGTAAACCTCTGCCATATGTTGGTGAGATGTAGCTGGTTTAGTGGTCAACACTCTGGGTCAGGCTGACCTTTAATAGAGCGTATGTATCCTTCATGCTTTTTAGTGGTGCTCTTGTTAATGTAGTTAATACAGCAGATGGCGGCTTGGGGCTATTTTTAGCCATGATTTATCGGAAGTGATGTTTGCTTTCGCTCGCGGTCGTCAGGCCTTGCAGCAGTTAGGTCCATCACGTGGGTCTCTTGACAGCCTGCATTTAAACTTTCGTTCTCGTCCTCTGCAGGCATCTTACTTGTGGTCATTGGACAACCTGATTGGTTACTTTCTTTGCCAGCGTTTTATCATGCGGGTCACTTGAATGGACATCTTGAATGTTTACTTCCTCTAATCTTTTCTTTCTCCCGAATGTTTACATTTATCTGCCAGATAAATGCTCAAAGGGCAACATGATTGTTTCCTTTCTCTTGAATGTTTACTTTCTTTGCATCTGCCAGCATTTACCTCGTGGTCAACGGGCGACCAGTGTTTCTTCCAGACTTTTTTCTCGGGGGGGGGGGGGGGGGGGGGTCACTGTTAAAAGTATATATTTTCTATATAAATTCCATTTCGTTCTGGGGGCGGTAGACTTTCTTCGCCCCCCCCCCCCCTCCTTCAGCCCGAAGATGTGCCTGGAAGGGCAGCCTGATAGTTTCTTTTCCCTTGAATGGTTCAATTCCCTGCCTGCAACTACATTGTGCTTGCACCTGTCCTCGACTGTCGTCTTGCGGGCCTACAAATGCGCGACTACACGGAAGATGCCCTGACCTATAGCTGCACGCAAAACTAGGATACAATGGAAGCAGCTGTTTTAAAGGGTTCACGTTGAGAATTTTAAAATCAATACAGGGACGCTGCACAGACACTTGATCGAAGCTGACACGTTCGTTTGTTGATCTTATGAACTAACCATCGCTAGCCTGTCACGTTGGTTTGTTGATCTTATGAACTAACCCTCGCTAGCCTGTCACGTTGGTTTGTTGATCTTATGAACTAACCCTCGCTAGTCTGTCACGTTGGTTTGTTGCTCTTATGAAATAACCCTAGTTTGCCTGTCACGTTGGTTTGTTGATCTTATGAACTAACCCTCGCTAGCCTGTCACGTTGGTTTGTTGCTCTTATGAAATAACCCTAGTTTGCCTGTCACGTTGGTTTGTTGATCTTATGAACTAACCCTCGCTAGCCTGTCACGTTCGTTTGTTGATCTTATGAACCAACCCTCACTCGCCTGTCACGATGGTTTGTTGATCTTATGAACTAACCCTCGCTAGCCTGTCACGTTGGTTTGTTGATCTTATGAACTAACCCTCGCTAGCCTGTCACGTTGGTTTGTTGATCTTATGAACTAACCCTCGCTAGCCTGTCACGTTGGTTTGTTGATCTTATGAACTAACCCTCGCTAGCCTGTCACGTTCGTTTGTTGATCTTATGAACCAACCCTCACTCGCCTGTCACGATGGTTTGTTGATCTTATGAACTAACCCTCGCTAGCCTGTCACGTTGGTTTGTTGATCTTATGAACTAACCCTCGCTAGCCTGTCACGTTCGTTTGTTGATCTTATAAACTAACCCTCGCTAGCCTGTCACGTTCGTTTGTTGATCTTATAAACTAACCCTCACTCGCCTGTCACGATGGTTTGTTGATCTTATGAACTAACCCTCGCTAGCCTGTCACGTTCGTTTGTTGATCTTATGAAATAACCCTCGCTTGTCTGTCACGTTGGTTTGTTGATCTTGTGAAATAACCCTCGCTAGCCTGAAACGTTCGTTTGTTAATCCACTGAAATAATTGTGTACTGATGCCATCATGATTGTTGAATTGTGTACTAACTGTCGCTAAGCTGCCGAGGTAGAACTCTGCCATCATGATTGTTGAATTGTGTACTAACTGTCGCTAAGCTGCCGAGGTAGAACTCTGCCATCATGATTGTTGAATTGTGTACTAACTGTCGCTAAGCTGCCGAGGTAGAACTCTGCCATCATGATTGTTGAATTGTGTACTAACTGTCGCTAAGCTGCCGAGGTAGAACTCTGCCATCATGATTGTTGAATTGTGTTCTGATGCCATCATGATTGTTGAATTGTGTGCTAACTGTCGCTAGGTTGCCGAGGTAGAACTCGCGTTGTCTTGTCTGGTCAGTAGACAATCTTTTACTTACTATAACACTACAGCATGCTGTTTTTTTTTCTTAGAGATATTGCTTTAAAAAAATAATATGCTGTCATGTAGCACCCATCTATACGCTTATTATCATCGTTTATCGCTATTTCCGAAAAAGGCGGAGTATTTTATAAGTAGTTTTTCCGTATACAATTCTAGGTATGTTAAAGCAAATACACCTAGCAGTAGTTGCTGTATTCAGTCGTAGGTGTACATTAGTCAAACCCAACTAACGAGGAACTGGATTTCCAGGCATATTCATTCTAAAAATACTGCTGTCGTTTGTTTGTTGGACCTCTTATTAAAGCAAGGTTGTTTTACATCGGTGTAATCCTGCTGGGGGCGTCACAACAGGTGTGTCGTAAGGTGTTGACGTCACTCCCCCCCCTTTATTATGTCACCTTATCACCGCACTGTGGGTGTTACTGTTTAAATACATGTTCCAGGCTGATGCTGTGTCTTGTGTGTAGATGCTGTGTTGGGGTACTGGTAGTTGTTTCTGTGTCCATTCCGCGGACAGTAATCTTGTCAGCAACACAATTGTTTACATTGAGTTGGTTTTCCACCGTCTTGTTTTTTAAACCGGGGATTGTAAAGGGTAATAAGGGAGCAGGCAAATCTTTATGAGGGTATTGATCTACAAGAACACGATAAGTTGACTGGGTATTAAAACTAGCCATTCAGCAGAAACTGTAAAGAGGGGGGGGGGGGGGGGCGTTGAGGCTATGTAGACTGCAACTTGATCCGTGCAAGTAAATATTGCACTTGTTTTGCCAGTTGACATCAAAGTTCTCGACTGCAACATGTGCATCTCACGAGAACCATGCAAGTAAATATTGCACTTGTTTTGCCAGTTGACATCACGGTTCCCGACTGCAACATGTGCATCTCACGAGAACCATGCAAGTAAATATTGCACTTGTTTTGCCAGTTGACATCACGGTTCCCGACTGCAACATGTGCATCTCACGAGAACCATGCAAGTAAATATTGCACTTGTTTTGCCAGTTGACATCACGGTTCCCGACTGCAACATGTGCATCTCGCGAGAACCGTGCAAGTAAATATTGCACTTGTTTTGCCAGTTGACATCACGGTTCCCGACTGCAACATGTGCATCTCACGAGAACCATGCAAGTAAATATTGCACTTGTTTTGCCAGTTGACATCACGGTTTCCGACTGCAAAATGTGCATCTCATGAGAACCTTGCAAGTAAATATTGCACTTGTCTTGCCAGTTGACATTATGGTTCCCGACTGCAACATGTGCATCTCACGAGAACAGTGCAAATAAATATTGCACTTGTCTTGCCAGTTGACATTATGGTTCCCGACTGCAACATGTGCATCTCACGAGAACCGTGCAAGTAAATATTGCACTTGTCTTGCCAGTTGACATCACGGTTCCCGACTGCAACATGCGCATCTCAAGAAAACCGTGCAAGTAAATATTGCACTTGTCTTGCCAGTTGCACCGTGACACAACGGTCCTGACGCTTTAAAAGCTCTCCATCCTTCTCGCTTTTTATCTCTCTCCCCCCCCCCCCCCCCCCCCCCCCACACACACACCGTCTCCCAAACGAGTTGTCGTTTCCATCCGTCGAAGAATGGCTAGATTGATTAGTTAGCAAAACACACCGGTACTGATTTGAAGCCATGAATTAAACACAAACACCCTCGTCAATATGAATCAGTAATTTGAAGGAGAGAAAAAAAAAGAATGAATAGGTTAACGCAACATGTTTCACCGGGGTATTGATTTTTGGCGTTATTCCCGTCAGCACCGTATTGGTCACTTACTCTTGTCTTAATCATGCAGTGTGTGACCGCTCCTAATACAAACATGGCAGCGGGGGATTCATTTCAAAAACAACAACTCCATATTCTGGTATATAACCTGCGTTATGTGAAGTTTGATTTTATTTTTAAATGCATAGGCCTATATGTAGATCAGGCATGCCGTGACGTCATTTAAGGGGTGGGGAGAGTGACTGGCTTAGAATTTTGATGGGGGAGGGGGTGTAAAAGCATCTCGTCATTAATGAACGACCACTTCATTTAAGCCTTTTCTAACGAAGTTGAACGTAATAGTCTCCTCAACACTGAAATAATCTAGCTCTATCTCCTGACTACCCAAGAAGTGTAAGTACTCACTTAATGACTTGATTAAATGAAAACCACTACAAAAAATCAAACATATTAAAGGAGCTGTTTCTTATTTCTGTTGAATATATGTGTAACATTTAGATCTATGAATATATATATATATATATATATATATATATATATATATATATATATATATATATATATATATATATAACCAGTCCTGCAAATATCAAACATTGCACCAAGTTCCAGTACTCCTCTTTGTAACATTTATTACTACCACTGATCACTTAACCTTTTTGTCTCATGTGTCCGATGCTTAGCACGAGTCTCTAGTTGTGGATGGGGGAGGGCGTCATATCATGTTCTGACCATGTTGTATCACGGCCTACTTGCTATCTTCCTTTTTATTTTTTTATTTGTTGACGGCTCAAAATACACACGAGGATTGGGAGGTGAAGATGCTACTTTCAATTTTGTTCAGAAAACCCCAAAACAAAACTATGGGATGCTAGCCCTGGCTGTTCTAGTACACTAGCCCTGGCTATTCTAGTACACTAGCCCTGGCTATTCTAGTACACTAGCCCAGGCTATTCTAGTACACTAGCCCAGGCTATTCTAGTACACAGTCCCTGGCTATTCTAGTGCACCAGCCCTGGCTATTTTAGTACACTAGCCCAGGCTATTCTAGTACGCAAGCCCTGGCTATTCTGGTACACAGTCCCTGTCAATTCTAGTACACAGTCCCTGGCTATTCTAGTACACAGTCCCTGGATATTCTAGTACACAGTCCCTGGATATTCTAGTACACAGTCCCTGGATATTCTAGTATACCAGCCCTGGCTATTTTAGTACACTAGCCCAGGCTATTCTAGTACGCAAGCCCTGGCTATGCCCTGTCTATTCTAGTACACTAGCTCTGGCTATTCTAATACACTATTCTAGTACACTAGACACTACTATCCTAGCTCATTACACCTGACTATCCTACTACACTGAAATGATTCATTCCATGTTGGAGGTAAAGGTCAGACTGACATGAAAATTACTATGAAAGTGTTTGAAAAGTATACCAAATGCATTGTTTATTTCTGGCATCTGGGGGGAGGGGGGGGGTGGTCGCCCTGGAGCACATCCCTTCACCCAACCCCATAGCAATAAGTTAAACCCTGTAATTTAACATGTATCAGTCTGTTTGAGCATTCAATTATTAACCCGAACATTTCGGGAATGTAGGACTCGAAAGTTAAGGCGGCTGGGCAAATATATCCCTTCATACGATGTGGTCACAGAAACAGGTGAACTGTACTTCTGTGCCCCATAGACTGCCAAGTCCAAAGTGGAAGCTTTTTACTCCGTCTTCAAATGATACCCACAATACTATGATTAGCACAGCTAATAAATGGGATAGTTGCTACTGGTGTGGTGGTAGTGAACCAAGGCATGACACGATCACCACAAAACTGACGCATGCGCCGAGCTCGCCTTCTTGTACTGTACAAGCTGTTCATACTCACCACAAGTAAGCTGACACTACGAGTTATTTTTAGACCGTCGTCCTTGGATGATAAGAACTCACTCATTAATGGTTTGATTTTCTTCTTACAGCCGTGTTCTTGACCTGTCTTAAGGGGTGTCTCTTGCTGTGGCTGACACCGATATATTGTTAATGTGTCGGTGTAGTGGTTGTCGCTTGATGGTTGCTACGGTGACGTAGTGTCCCATCTTGCCGTCATATTGTGGTGTCCTGATCACGTGATGGTTGCTATGGTGACTTATTTATCCCGTCTTGCCGTCATTTAGTGGTGTGGTTATCACGTGATGGTTGCTATGGTGACTTAGAGTGTCCCATCTTGCCGTCATATTGTGGTGTGGTGATCACGTGATGGTTGCTATGGTGACATAGAGTGTCACATCTTGCCGTCATTTAGTGGTGTGGTTATCACGTGATGGTTGCTATGGTTGGTGACTTAGGGTGTCCCATCTTGCCGTCTTATAGTGGTGTGGTGATCAGGTGATGGTTGCTATGGTGACTTATGCATCCCATCTTGCCGTCATATAGTTATGTGGTGATCAATTGATGGTGACCACGTTGCCCCCATCATGTTGTCCAATAGTGGTGTGGTGAGCAATTGATGGTTTCCATGGTGACCACGTTGCCCTCATGTCATGGAGTGGTGATCACCGTGAAATAGCTGTCTTCTTGCTAACACTCGAAGCCCAGTCAAACGAGGTCCCATCATCCGTGTGTGTACAGATTTCTCGTGCTTATTTCTTCGTTAGTTATCATTTTAAAAGCACACTTGGTTATTACTTATATCCATAATGCCAACTAAACATTAAATGAAAGCTATGTAGTATTGTATGGATTCGCAAAGTGATTTCTTTAACCCAATACGGAATAACATTAAGAATAGTGATTGATATTTATCGCTTAGTTAAATGTATTTGTCTTCATCACTAGACCCATAAATATGTTATAGGGAAAGTGAGAGATGCGTTGAATGTCTGAATGAGTGGGCTGGATGAAGCGAGGACAGGCAGTGACCCGGCCACGTTTAGCGCCCAGAGTAAACCAGCGAGAGCCATGTTCTGGTCTGGTTGTTACTAGTGTGGGAGTCCCAGCGTAACAACGGGCCATCTTCCTGGTTCTGTTACAATTGGTGTTTTAGTTCTACAGAGGCCAACTTTCCCCTTGATTGAAGCACCGCTCTAAGCCACACACGGTAATCTTGTGGCACCCTGCCGTGTTGTGTGTTCAGATGTAGCAGCCGTGTAACGAGCTCGGGTCAGAGGTCACGGGGTCAATCTTTGTTTACAGCTTGGCTTGTCGCTACGTGAACACACATACACGCTCGCCTCTTCATTCAACTGGCTCTCTCGGCGTCGTGTGTTACCAGATAAACGCTTCTCTCCACGTGGCGTGTGTAAACTACACATGTGCTACGACCTACTAATTAATACAGCACTTGTACGAGTCACACATATGCTGCAACATGGTCCTACACATTTGACACATTTTAGATTTATTAACTACTAGTTCTCTGTAAAGCTATTGAATGGTGTAATGATGAATCTAATACTAGATCTAGTTAATAAAACAGGGCTTAAGAATCCTTCTATGTGTGTCTGCCGGAGACCTTTGACCGAAACACAGGTATCTGTGTTAACGTTTTTACCAGCTTGCTCTAAAAGCCAATCTACCCCTTTTCTCAAGACCTGTTTCAAGACACATAGAATTCGTTTTTACTATTAGATAAAATCTACTCAGGAAATGTTTAAAAAAAAACACGAAAAATTGGAATAGAATTTAAACGTTTAAAAAATTAAAAATAATTACTAAATGGTTGGAGTTTACTTGTTCAAGATCGCAAAAATAATTTCTGGTGTAAACTTGTGGACATATTTAATTTGTAAAACGTGATGATATGGGTTGGTGAGATTAAAATGCTGGTGTACTGTTAAACGCTGGTGTGGGGCGGTTGGCTGTAAAATGCTGGTGTGTGTGTGTGGGGGGGGGGGGGGGTTGGCTGTAAAATGTAGGTGTGGGGAGGTTGGATGTATTATGCTGGTGTGTGTGGGGGGGGGGGTCGGCTGTATAATGCTAGGGTGGGTAGGTGTGCTGTAAAATGCTGGTGTGTGTGTGTGGGGGGGGGGTATGCTTGTTCAAATATGCACTTAAACATGTATTATTTGGTCCTCTGATATAACAAAAACATTGCTGCCAATAGAGAAAGGCGCTAGCTAAGTAAAATTGATCACCAATATTGATGTGGTTTTAGTCTGAGAATATTTTTATTCTTTCAGCCCTTGGAGCTGGCAGACCAAAGAATCACAAGTGCCAGACATGTGACAAGTCTTACATTGGTCAAGCTGGACTGAACAGACACTACAGGCTCAACCCTGACCACTGCACCAACCCCTCAGAAACTGGCAGCATCTCTTCCCTGCAGAATGGTTCAATTGATGGAGACGACAGCAAGGGTAATTTAATTTATGCAATACAATACAATACAAATACTAGACAGCTACTGCAAGGATACATTTGTTAATGCTAAATTTGCTCAACTTTATTCTGTAAAAAGACATTTATCCTAGTTTCTATGAATGATAAATTTTAAAACAATGTTGCAGGAACTATAATTAAGTCATGGTTGTATAGTGTAGTATATATTTTGCCTTTAAATCAAATTTTACATTATTTACTGTCTTGGCTCCCTAAATAAAATTAACAGTTGACGTGAGGTAGGGGTGTTATGACAGATGGTTGACTGATGCAGATGATATAGGTGTATGGGTCTTCAGGTTTGTAAGTTTACTGATAGGGATGGCGTGGGGGTGTCAGGACGCTGTTGATTAACTGATAAGGATGTCATGGGAACTTTGACACAGTTCCTGGGACTTAAAGACCACGCTCTATTCTTCCCACTTTTATTTCTCCTTTCAAACTTTGACACAGTTCCTGGGACTTAAAAGACCACGCTCTATTCTTCACACTTTTATTTCTCCTTTCAAACTTTGACACAGTTCCTGGGACTTAAAGACCACGCTCTATTCTTCACACTTTTATTTCTCCTTTCAAACTTTGACACAGTTCCTGGGACTTAAAAGACCACGCTCTATTCTTCACACTTTTATTTCTCCTTTCAAACTTTGACACAGTTCCTGGGACTTAAAGACCACGCTCTATTCTTCACACTTTTATTTCTCCTTTCAAACTTTGACACAGTTCCTGGGACTTAAAGACCACGCTCTATTCTTCACACTTTTATTTCTCCTTTCAAACTTTGACACAGTTCCTGGGACTTAAAGACCACGCTCTATTCTTCACACTTTTATTTCTCCTTTCAAACTTTGACACAGTTCCTGGGACTTAAAGACCACGCTCTATTCTTCACACTTTTATTTCTCCTTTCAAACTTTGACACAGTTCCTGGGACTTAAAAACCTCGCTCTATTCTTCCCACTTTTATTTCTCCTTTCCCTCACAACTTTCCCAAAGGAATTTCTCTGACTAGGATTGGCAGGTTGATGAATTATAAAAACAAAATGGCACTGATTTAAAGCCATGAATTAAACAAATGCTTGCATCAGTATTAACTTTTTAAAAATGTAAATTAACAGTATAATACAATGTGTTTCATCAGGGTATTGATTTTTTTATTGCTATTTTTAAGCTGTCTTTATTGCTAGCTTGTAGATGCAGTACTACAACCATGCTATGTTAACATGTGTTTATTGCTAGCGAGTAGGTGCCTTACTACAGCCAAGCAATGTTTTATATGTGTTTAATGCTAGCTCGTAGATGCGTCACTTCAACCATGCAATGTTTAAGATGTGTTTATTGCTACTTGTAGATGCATCACTACAGCCATGCTATGTCTAAGATGTGTTTATTGGTACTTGTAGATGCATCACTACATCCATGCAATGTTTAAGATGTGTTTATTTATACTTGTAGATGCATCACTACAGCCATGCAATGTTTAAGATGTGTTTATTGCTACTTGTAGATGCGTCGCTACAGCCATGCAATGTTTAAGATGAGTTTATTGCTACTTTTAGATGCGTCACTACAGCCAGATGGCAGCCTATCTCAGATGTCAGACGCTGCCAGAGATGGAGCCAAAGTCAGCTGCAACAGCGTAGAGAATTATTCCGAAGATTCCAATACTCAGGACTCCATCAACTCTCTAGGTGCCACATCACCCGTGGCCCCCAGGGGGAGGGGGAGGGGTGGATACAGGGGCAGATGGGCCCATCACAAACACAATGCTCAGTTGAGGAGGAAAAATAAATTGAAAGATGTGGGTATTTTTAAGTAGACATGTTTTCTATCTTTTACCATTTGTTTACTGGAAGATCTGTAGTTTTGGATTTCACATAAATACACATCTATACCAGAAAGCTCTGTATTTCACAGGAGAAAATAATTATTTCTTGCCTGCTAGCTTTGTGTTAAATTTCACAAGACAAAATTATTTTTAATTTTTGACTGTCAGCTTTGTGATAAATTTTTATATGATTAAAAAAAAATGTAAACTGCTGTCCATAAGATTAAAACAAAGTATTTTTTAGCTGCTAAGAATGATTAAAATCCCTTAAATGAGCTTGCTGACCATTTATGTGTTTCTCAGATAATGAAACAGTGTACAGATGAAGAGCTGATGGAGGTTGTGTTACCTCGTCTGGTCAACAGTATCTCAGTCTGGGAGTACCTGATGATGAAGTCAGAGAAAGGTGGATCCAGGCCCCAGGTAGACCTGACATTTTCTTTTTACCTGGGACAGTTGGGCCCACAAGTACCTGTATCTAGTAGAATATTTTAAAAATCTTAAGTCTTATTGAATGCTCCATGTGTGTCCAGGTTGATGTGATCTATCATGAGTTTGGTCCATTACTGAATGTATATGCTCCATGTGTGTCCATTACTGAATGTATATGCTCCATGTGCGTCCTGAATGTATATGCTCCATGTGTGTCCTGAATGTAATTGCTCCATGTGCGTCCTGAATGTATATGCTCCATGTGTGTCCATTACTGAATGTATATGCTCCATGTGCGTCCTGAATGTATATGCTCCATGTGTGTCATGAATGTAATTGCTCCATGTGCGTCCTGAATGTATATGCTCCATGTGTGTCCTGGTTGATGTGATCTACCATGAGTTTGGTCCATTACTGAATGTATATGCTTCATGTGTGTCCTGAATGTATATGCTCCATGTGTGTCCTGAATGTATACGCTCCATGTGTGTCCTGAATGTATACGCTCCATGTGTGTCCTGAATGTATATGCTCCATATGTGTCCTGAATGTATATGCTCTATGTGTGTCCAGGTTGATGTGATCTATCATGAGTTTGGTCCATTACTGAATGTATAGGCTCCATGTGTGTCCTGAATGTATATGCTCCATGTGTGTCCTTAATATATATGTTCCATGTGTGTCCATTACTGAATGTGTATGTTCCATGTGTGTCCTGAATGTATATGCTCCATGTGTGTCCTGAATGTATATGCTCCATGTGTGTCCTGAATGTATATGCTCCATGTGTGTCCTGAATGTATATGCTCCATGTGTGTCCTGAATGTATATGCTCCATGTGTATCCTGAATGTAAATGCTCCATGTGTGTCCTGAATGTATATGCTCGATATGTGTCCGGTTGATGTGATCTATCATGAGTTTGGTCCATTACTGGATGTATATGCTACATGTGTGCCCTGAATGTATATGCTCCATGTGTGTCCTGAATGTATATGCTCCATGTGTGTCCTGAATGTATATGCTCCATGTGTGTCCTGAATGTATATGCTCCATGTGTGTCCTGAATGTATATGTTCCATGTGTGTCCTGAATGTATATGCTCCATATGTGTCCTGAATGTATAAGCTCCATGTGTGTCCAGGTTGATGTGATCTACCATGAGTTTGGTCCATTACTGAATGTATATGCTCCATGTGTCCTGAATGTATATGCTCCATGTGTGTCCTGAATGTATATGCTCCATGTGTGTCCAGGTTGATGTGATCTACCATGAGTTTGGTCCATTACTGAATGTATATGCTCCATGTGTCCTGAATGTATATGCTCCATGTGTGTCCTGAATGTATATGCTCCATGTGTGTCCAGGTTGATGTGATCTACCATGAGTTTGGTCCATTACTGAATGTATATGCTCCATGTGTCCTGAATGTATATGCTCCATGTGTGTCCTGAATGTATATGCTCCATGTGTGTCCAGGTTGATGTGATCTACCATGAGTTTGGTCCATTACTGAATGTATATGCTTCATGTGTGTCCTGAATGTATATGCTCCATGTGTGTCCTGAATGTATATGCTCCATGTGTGTCCAGGTTGATGTGATCTACCATGAGTTTGGTCCATTACTGAATGTATATGCTCCATGTGTCCTGAATGTATATGTGGCATGTGTGTCCTGAATGTATATGCTCCATGTGTGTCCTGAATGTATATGCTCCATGTGTGTCCTGAATGTATATGCTCCATGTGTGTCCTGAATGTATATGCTCCATGTGTCCTGAATGTATATGCTCCATGTGTCCAGGTTGATGTGATCTACCATGAGTTTGAAGCCCTGAGACAGCATGTGAAGAAAGCCTGCACAGACTACATGAAGCCACTGAGCCAGGAGGAGTTGGTGGATGACAACCTACAGTGTAAGATGATCAAGGTGAGACCCTGGCTATTGTCTGGTGGGGAGGATTTACCTGGGATTGAGCTATACTAAAATACAGTAGTGTATAAACATTGAGGGAGAGCTATACTAAAATACAGTAGTGTATAAACAGTGAGGGAGAGCTATACTAAAATACAGTAGTGTATAAACAGTGAGGGAGAGCTATACTAAAATACAGTAGTGTATAAACATTGAGGGAGAGCTATACTAAAATACAGTAGTGTATAAACATTGAGGGAGAGCTATACTAAAATACAGTAGTGTATAAACATTGAGGGAGAGCTATACTAAAATACAGTAGTGTATAAACATTGAGGGAGAGCTATACTAAAATACAGTAGTGTATAAACAGTGAGGGAGAGCTATACTAAAATACAGTAGTGTATAAACAGTGAGGGAGAGCTATACTAAAATACAGTAGTGTATAAACATTGAGGGAGAGCTATACTAAAATACAGTAGTGTATAAACAGTGAGGGAGAGCTATACTAAAATACAGTAGTGTATAAACAGTGAGGGAGAGCTATACTAAAATACAGTAGTGTATAACCAGTGAGGGAGAGCTATACTAAAATACAGTAGTGTATAAACAGTGAGGGAGAGCTATACTAAAATACAGTAGTGTATAAACATTGAGGGAGAGCTATACTAAAATACAGTAGTGTATAAACATTGAGGGAGAGCTATACTAAAATACAGTAGTGTATAAACAGTGAGGGAGAGCTATACTAAAATACAGTAGTGTATAAACAGTGAGGGAGAGCTATACTAAAATACAGTAGTGTATAAACAGTGAGGGAGAGCTATACTAAAATACAGTAGTGTATAAACAGTGAGGGAGAGCTATACTAAAATACAGTAGTGTATAAACATTGAGGGAGAGCTATACTAAAATACAGTAGTGTATAAACAGTGAGGGAGAGCTATACTAAAATACAGTAGTGTATAAACAGTGAGGGAGAGCTATACTAAAATACAGTAGTGTATAAACATTGAGGGAGAGCTATACTAAAATACAGTAGTGTATAAACAGTGAGGGAGAGCTATACTAAAATACAGTAGTGTATAAACATTGAGGGAGAGCTATACTAAAATACAGTAGTGTATAAACATTGAGGGAGAGCTATACTAAAATACAGTAGTGTATAAACAGTGAGGGAGAGCTATACTAAAATACAGTAGTGTATAAACATTGAGGGAGAGCTATACTAAAATACAGTAGTGTATAAACATTGAGGGAGAGCTATACTAAAATACAGTAGTGTATAAACATTGAGGGAGAGCTATACTAAAATACAGTAGTGTATAAACATTGAGGGAGAGCTATACTAAAATACAGTAGTGTATAAACAGTGAGGGAGAGCTATACTAAAATACAGTAGTGTATAAACAGTGAGGGAGAGCTATACTAAAATACAGTAGTGTATAAACAGTGAGGGAGAGCTATACTAAAATACAGTAGTGTATAAACAGTGAGGGAGAGCTATACTAAAATACAGTAGTGTATAAACAGTGAGGGAGAGCTATACTAAAATACAGTAGTGTATAAACAGTGAGGGAGAGCTATACTAAAATACAGTAGTGTATAAACAGTGAGGGAGAGCTATACTAAAATACAGTAGTGTATAAACAGTGAGGGAGAGCTATACTAAAATACAGTAGTGTATAAACAGTGAGGGAGAGCTATACTAAAATACAGTAGTGTATAAACATTGAGGGAGAGCTATACTAAAATACAGTAGTGTATAAACAGTGAGGGAGAGCTATACTAAAATACAGTAGTGTATAAACAGTGAGGGAGAGCTATACTAAAATACAGTAGTGTATAAACAGTGAGGGAGAGCTATACTAAAATACAGTAGTGTATAAACAGTGAGGGAGAGCTATACTAAAATACAGTAGTGTATAAACAGTGAGGGAGAGCTATACTAAAATACAGTAGTGTATAAACAGTGAGGGAGAGCTATACTAAAATACAGTAGTGTATAAACATTGAGGGAGAGCTATACTAAAATACAGTAGTGTATAAACAGTGAGGGAGAGCTATACTAAAATACAGTAGTGTATAAACAGTGAGGGAGAGCTATACTAAAATACAGTAGTGTATAAACAGTGAGGGAGAGCTATACTAAAATACAGTAGTGTATAAACAGTGAGGGAGAGCTATACTAAAATACAGTAGTGTATAAACAGTGAGGGAGAGCTATACTAAAATACAGTAGTGTATAAACAGTGAGGGAGAGCTATACTAAAATACAGTAGTGTATAAACAGTGAGGGAGAGCTATACTAAAATACAGTAGTGTATAAACAGTGAGGGAGAGCTATACTAAAATACAGTAGTGTATAAACAGTGAGGGAGAGCTATACTAAAATGCAGTAGTGTATAAACATTGAGGGAGAGCTATACTAAAATACAGTAGTGTATAAACAGTGAGGGAGAGCTATACTAAAATACAGTAGTGTATAAACAGTGAGGGAGAGCTATACTAAAATACAGTAGTGTATAAACAGTGAGGGAGAGCTATACTAAAATACAGTAGTGTATAAACATTGAGGGAGAGCTATACTAAAATACAGTAGTGTATAAACATTGAGGGAGAGCTATACTAAAATACAGTAGTGTATAAACAGTGAGGGAGAGCTATACTAAAATACAGTAGTGTATAAACAGTGAGGGAGAGCTATACTAAAATACAGTAGTGTATAAACAGTGAGGGAGAGCTATACTAAAATACAGTAGTGTATAAACATTGAGGGAGAGCTATACTAAAATACAGTAGTGTATAAACAGTGAGGGAGAGCTATACTAAAATACAGTAGTGTATAAACATTGAGGGAGAGCTATACTAAAATACAGTAGTGTATAAACAGTGAGGGAGAGCTATACTAAAATACAGTAGTGTATAAACAGTGAGGGAGAGCTATACTAAAATACAGTAGTGTATAAACATTGAGGGAGAGCTATACTAAAATACAGTAGTGTATAAACATTGAGGAACGTTAGAATAACCTGTTGGAGATACAGATGAGGGGGTCTATAGAATGTAACCCATTAGTAACTTCATGGGGGATATGAAAAGTAACTGCATAGGGTTTCATAAGCTTTTTTTTTTTAAACTTTATTTTTCTATGTTGTGCTTAATGCTTTGTGCATCATAGATGGAAATTTGATAAAGAAATTTCACCCACATCTATAACCAATGGTTCAAACTTGAAACATAAGGGCAAGCTGTAATGACAACTTTCATATTTTTAGAAGTTTACTTTTTTTTTTTAATTAATTAAATGGGCTAAATAAAGTAGGCCTACTAACAGCACTACACATTTACATACACATTCTGTGCAATCAATTGGTCTGTGATTTTTCTTAATACTAAAAAGTTTAATTAAATTTTAATATAAATTTGCTAGCTTTTATATGTGTGCTAAAGTTAGAAAATAAAAGTTTTATTCTAATGATATAATGCACAACTAAATAAAAGCTTAGATCACAGATACAGTTTTATTGTGGTTATTCAGTTACAAATAAATATTATTACTATCCTCCTTACAACAGCATTTGAGTACCTGTGTGTTTATAAATGAGTGGATTATATTATTCTTCTGTACTTGGCATCTAGATAATAATTTGTTGGCCTATTATAATAAAAGATGTTCCTACTAATTAGTAATTTTTTTTTTACATATTTAAGGAGCCCATGCCTTTATATATAATTATGAAAATTGTGTCTAATCATTTTATTTTCTTCTTTTTGGGTATTAGTAAGGGTAAACCTCATTCTTAATTGTAATATTTAAGAAAATAAGTGTGTGGTTGTTAAAATTTGAGTTGTTCTAGTACAAAACTACACCACTTTCTACCTGCAGGTGTCTGATGCAAGCCTCGCCACATGTCTTGACCTTGACACCGTCACCTATCAGGTCAAGGAGATGCCACCAGGTGACAGCAACTCCTTCTCATCCCTTCACAACAAGCTGTCAGCTGCAGCCATCACCATGACAACCAACAAAACCATCAAGGAAGAAGTGGAATCAGTGCCTGTCAAGCGTTCACAGTTTTCTCCCAGTGCTGCAGAAAGTGCCGCCAAAAAACCTCGTTTGTCCACTATTTCAACTCTGCCAATCAACACCAGTACTTTCACAGTGACCGCACGCCTCCCCTTCTCAGAGGACGAGAAGGTCAACTACGCCAGATCTGACTCCTCCCTCTCATCCATCTCCTCCTTGTCAGCCTCGTCAGCAACATCTCCGCAGTCAGTGCAGATCAGGGTGCCCTCATCCACAGTGACCTCATCCACCATCACCTCTTCATCTCCGTCCGTCGCCCAGGTCTTGACGTCCTCGTCCATCAAGCCCACCCCCACCACTGTTACTGTTAGATCGCCTTATGTTCATATAGCTTGTCCGACCACCAAGCCACAGACTGTGTCGTACATCCTGGCAGGGTCCAAGCCCCAGCCGTCACCCAGAGGCAACAAAGTGCCGCCAGTACCAGTCATCATCAGCCAGCCCATTGTGTCCTCCAGCCAGACCATCCCTTACATCCTCAGCACCAGCACCTCCACTGCTACCCAGCAGAAGGTTGTGGTGGCCGCACCAAACAATCCTACAACAGCGTTAGCCAGTGCTCAGCAGCCCAACACGCTTCTGCTGGCAGCGGCTCAGAACACGGCTCACAAGGTTGTCGTCAGGCAGCCGCCCCAGCAGACGCGGCTCCTGCTCAGCAGCCAGCCGTCTACGCTAAAGCCGCATGTAGTTTCAGTGACAGCTGGTTTCCCGTCCAGCTCCGCCTCCACGACCTTGAGCAGCTCACGGTCCCTGCTCAGCTCCACCAAGCCGACTGAGGTCAAGGTCTCGAGGCAGCTGTTTCATGAAACCACCTCACCCCCTGTGGCCACCACACCCCATGCTAATGGGCGCAGCAGCATTAAAATATTATCTGAGGTCAACTCAGTGTACCAGACCATACCTGCCAGAACTGGGTGCATCACAGTCAGTTCCAATCATTCAGACAAGAGTTCCAAGCTAGGGAACAGCAGGTCGCTGGTGACCCCACCCTCGGGTCAACAGTTCACCGCCAGCCCTAGCAAGGCAGGCTCCCAGGTGCTAGTGCCAGACATGGATGACATTGAAGCCCTGGGTTCTATGGAGTTCACTGACGACCTGGGTCCTTTGAACACATCAACAGACAGTTTAAACGGCGGCTTGTCCACGGGCGTTGGGCTTGGCAGTGCTGTGGACATGGCAGCTAATTGTATGGTATCCGACATGGACCACTTCACCCACTCCCAGGCAGCTGACCCTTCAGGGGAGATAACCACAGTGGTGACATCTGATTCCCAGAGTTTCACCATCAATGGCAACCTGAATGGTTTGGAAGGAATTTCCTACATCAATGGCAGCTCTTCAGACTTTTCATCTACCTCTTCATCCTTGAAGATGAAAGACAACATGAAAATTTTATCTGACATGACGTTCTCAACGTCCGTGTCAGACTTCATCATGTCCAAACCTTCAACCACAGTCCTCACCTCCACCTGTAAAGATGTCCTCAACTCACTCCAAACCCAAACATACAACCTCAGCTCTAATGGTGTCCTCAATGGTCAAGACCTCAAGGGGGAGACCAGTACATCCATGACCATGGCGGACATTTCGGGTTTACAGTTCACTGACCCAAACACTGACAGCTCTGTCCATCTCAACGGCATCTCTCCCATCCTCCAGGCCGATGACCAGCAGGACGACGCCATGACCCTGCTCTCCCAGCATTTAACTGGCGCCGAGGTGGACGGCCAGATGTTGAACTCTCGGGATATGGTCATGGGCGACACCCTCCCCGACGAGGAGGACGGTCAGCTTTTCTTGACGGAAGGTTCCAGCATCTACCAGACTGAAGACGGCACCTTCATTATCCAGAGCTCTAACGGCAACACCTACCAGCTGCAGGGTGCCCAGGGCTTGCCGCTACCATTGGAGACATTGCAAGCCTTGTTATCAGGGTCCATAGACCCTCTAGCAGGGGAAAATGTTGGTAATGTTTTATAGACCCCCCACACCCTTACAAAACCAACTCAGCTGTAGTTTAATGTGTTCTGTAGATAACACTTCTGCCACCAGAAGATGGTGTGCCCTGGAGCTGTTGAAGAGGTTGTTTCTACTGAAGGTTGTGAAGTTAATGTGTTTTTTAAGTTGCTGTTCTTGTCTGTACCTTTATGGAGTGTTGGTTATACAGCCACGAAATGTTCATTGTCAGCTGGTTGGTGAGCTGTTGTTCTATGTGATGGATACATCCTATTAGATTAGCTACTGCTAAGTGGTCTTCCTCTCCCCAGCAATAAATCTTTTATCTCTTGCATATATACTGTTTAAATTAGTTTCTCAAATTATATAATACAAATTTTCTATACCATTTTAAATTCAAATTCAGATTATTGTTAGATCCCACAGTGTCAAAGTTTTGTCATAGCTTTTTTTTTTTTTTTTTTAGAGATTCCAATAACTCAGTTTTGTTAATTTTTTTACATCAATTTTTGCAAAATTTGTCTTTCACATAATGAACATCAAACAGACACTGTTCAGTGTCAGGTAAATATATGTATTTAAAATAGGTTATAAAGTTTTTGAGAGGATTGTAAATTAATGTGTGCTGTATAGGGTGGGATGAATGGTAGGCATGAAAATAATTTTATGTAGTGTTGGACCTGTTGATCTATACCCTATTGTGATCAGATATCATTTGGATGCATTTTTCTAAATTCTAGTTACCCACTTCATGGTGAATACTTTAAAGGATTTTACAGTCTCTGGTTTGCTAGTTATAATGGAGTGCATAACTATAATTAATATGTTTGTTTAATAAATAAATAATAATAGGTTTTCAGAGAGAGAGAGGGGGGAATATAGGCTTCATGACTTTTAAACCCAATGCAAATTTTTTCCTCATACAATTTGATGCAAGTCGTACTTTCCCCATCTAAGTAAAATAAACAATATTTATTAGTAACAGGACAAAAAACTAGCAACATTTCATAGCTTTCAGTCCTAGGACATACCTTAAATTTATGTAGTAATCGGTTTGTATTAAATAGTTAGGGTAGGCATTCTCTAGCAGATGTTTCAAGACATATTTGGTAAGGTTATATAGTAGTACAAGATGAGTTTGCTTGTAATAGCATGTTATTTATTTGTTGTATTGGTCTAGTAGTTGATGTTACAACTAATCTATACAGATATACATGTTGTTAGTTATCCAATTTTAGTTCGGCTTTTTCAATGTTCATCATCATTCATATACATTCACTACAGATTCATTCTTTGATGCACAAAAAATGATTAAAGAAATATCTCTATCTCATTGTGTTTTTATTTATAATTATTGTTATAATTAACAAATATGTGGTGATTGATGAAATTTCTGAGGGCCGGGATTAGGAACTGATCATTTTAACAATTATCATTTTTTCATGTTATACATAAACTTGAAAAAATCAAATATATATTTTGTCTGTTCTGTCTAAAACTATAGTATTAAAAGTACCCTTTCAAATGTTCACTGGGAAGGTGAAATAGGGTTCACTCAGGGCATTGTATGGACTCTAGCCTTATGGTTAGCAGTCAAATGCACCATCACTACTACAGTGTAACGAAACATTTTTTAAACTCCTAAGCCCACCCGATATGTAATTGTGAAAATTTTACAAGCACAATCAGCAAAAGCCCAACTATTCATAAGAACTAGAATGCAGAAAAAATTCAAGAACAAAACAAATATATTAACAAGCTATCCTAGTATTTATCACATATCTAAGAGGTGTTGACTGAAAAAATTTATCTCTTTGTCAAATAAGACAGTGTGTTACTGTTTAAATTCTATAGTACAATACAGCCAGTCCATTTGGGTTTATTCTAACTTCCAGGATTTTGTGTGTCTGCCACAAAAATAAATAACTCAATGTTTGTACTTTGTTGAATACAATCAAAACAGCATTTTATTTAATCATATTATTTACATTGGCAGGTGATAGGGCTAAATTTGTTCTTATTTAACAGGTGTCCCCCCATATGTATACTGCCCAGGTCATCTAGTGCATTTTTTTCTCACTGAACTTGTCCAGTTTAGGAGAGTAGGGCTTGTAGTAGATCCTCCCAGCACTGACCATTAGGTCTAAGATACCTCACTAGACATGTCCAGTCTCTGAGAGCAGGTCTTGTATCAGATTCTCCCAGCACTGACCATTAGGTCTAAGACACCTCACTAGACATGTCCAGTCTCTGACAGCAGATCTTGTAACAGATCCTCCCAGCACTGACCATTAGGTCTAAGACACCTCACTAGACATGTCCAGTCTCTGAGAGCAGGTCTTGTAACAAATCCCAGCACTGACCATATCACTGACCACTAGGTCTAAGATACCTCACTAGACATGTCCAGTCTCTGAGAGCAGGTCTTGTAACAGATCCTCCCAGCACTGACCATATCACTGACCATTAGGTCTAAGATACCTCACTAGACATGTCCAGTCTCAGAGAGCAGGTCTTGTAACAGATCCTCCCAGCACTGACCATATCACTGACCATTAGGTCTAAGATACCTCACTAGACATGTCCAGTCTCTGAGAGCAGGTCTTGTAACAGATCCCAGCACTGACCATATCACTGACCATTAGGTCTAAGATACCTCACTAGACATGTCTAGTCTCTGAGAGCAGGTCTTGTAACAGATCCCAGCACTGACCATATCACTGACCATTAGGTCTAAGATACCTCACTAGACATGTCCAGTCTCTGAGAGCAGGTCTTGTAACAGATCCCAGCACTGACCATTAGGTCTAAGATACCTCACTAGACATGTCCAGTCTCTGAGAGCAGGTTTTGTAACAGATCCTCCCAGCACTGACAATTAGGTCTAAGATACCTCACTAGACATGTCCAGTCTCTGAGAGCAGGTCTTGTAACAGATCCAGCACTGACCATTAGGTCTAAGATACCTCACTAGACATGTCTAGTCTCTGAGAGTAGGTCTTGTAACAGATCCCAGCACTGACCATATCACTGACCATTAGGTCTAAGATACCTCACTAGACATGTCTAGTCTCTGAGAGCAGGTCTTGTAACAGATCCCAGCACTGACCATTAGGTCTAAGATACCTCGCTAGACATGTCTAGTCTCTGAGAGCAGGTCTTGTAACAGATCCCAGCACTGACCATTAGGTCTAAGATACCTCACTAGACATGTCTAGTCTCTGAGAGCAGGTCTTGTAACAGATCCCAGCACTGACTTTATCACTGACCATTAGGTATAAGATACCTCACTAGACATGTCCAGTCTCTGAGAGCAGGTCTTGTAACAGATCCCAGCACTGACCATATCACTGACCATTAGGTCTAAGATACCTCACTAGACATGTCCAGTCTCTGAGAGCAGGTCTTGTAACAGATCCCAGCACTGACCATTAGGTCTAAGACACCTCACTAGACATGTCCAGTCTCTGAGAGTAGGTCTTGTAACAGATCCCAGCACTGACCATATCACTGACCATTAGGTCTAAGATACCTCACTAGACATGTCCAGTCTCTGAGAGCAGGTCTTGTAACAGATCCCAGCACTGACCATTAGGTCTAAGATACCTCACTAGACATGTCCAGTCTCTGAGAGCAGGTCTTGTAACAGATCCCAGCACTGACCATATCACTGACCATTTAGGTCTAAGATACCTCACTAGACATGTCCAGTCTCTGAGAGCAGGTCTTGTAACAGATCCCAGCACTGACCATTAGGTCTAAGATACCTCACTAGACATGTCCAGTCTCTGAGAGCAGGTCTTGTAACAGATCCCAGCACTGACCATATCACTGACCATTAGGTCTAAGATACATCACTAGACATGTCCAGTCTCTGAGAGCAGGTCTTGTAACAGATCCCAGCACTGACCATTAGGTCTAAGATACCTCACTAGACATGTCCAGTCTCTGAGAGCAGGTCTTGTAACAGATCCCAGCACTGACCATATCACTGACCATTAGGTCTAAGATACCTCACTAGACATGTCCAGTCTCTGAGAGCAGGTCTTGTAACAGATCCCAGCACTGACCATTAGGTCTAAGATACCTCACTAGACATGCCCAGTCTCTGAGAGCAGGTCTTGTAACAGATCCCAGCACTGACCATATCACTGACCATTAGGTCTAAGATACCTCACTAGACATGTCCAGTCTCTGAGAGCAGGTCTTGTAACAGATCCCAGCACTGACCATTAGGTCTAAGATACCTCACTAGACATGCCCAGTCTCTGAGAGCAGGTCTTGTAACAGATCCCAGCACTGACCATTAGGTCTAAGATACCTCACTAGACATGTCCAGTCTCTGAGAGCAGGTCTTGTAACAGATCCAGCACTGACCATATCACTGACCATTTAGGTCTAAGATACCTCACTAGACATGTCCAGTCTCTGAGAGCAGGTCTTGTAACAGATCCTCCCAACACTGACCATTAGGTCTAAGATACCTCACTAGACATGTCCAGTCTCTGAGAGCAGGTCTTGTAACAGATCCCAGCACTGACCATTAGGTCTAAGATACCTCACTAGACATGTCCAGTCTCTGAGAGCAGGTCTTGTAACAGATCCCAGCACTGACCATATCACTGACCTTTAGGTCTAAGACACCTCACTAGACATGTCCAGTCTCTAAGAGCAGGTCTTGTAACAGATCCCAGCACTGACCATATCACTGACCATTTAGGTCTAAGATACCTCACTAGACATGTCCAGTCTCTGAGAGCAGGTCTTGTAACAGATCCCAGCACTGACCATTAGGTCTAAGATACCTCACTAGACATGTCCAGTCTCTGAGAGCAGGTCTTGTAACAGATCCCAGCACTGACCATATCACTGACCATTAGGTCTAAGATACCTCACTAGACATGTCCAGTCTCTGAGAGCAGGTCTTGTAACAGATCCCAGCACTGACCATTAGGTCTAAGATACCTCACTAGACATGTCCAGTCTCTGAGAGCAGGTCTTGTAACAGATCCCAGCACTGACCATTAGGTCTAAGATACCTCACTAGACATGTCCAGTCTCTGAGAGCAGGTCTTGTAACAGATCCTCCCAGCACTGACCATTAGGTCTAAGATACCTCACTAGACATGTCCAGTCTCTGAGAGCAGGTCTTGTAACAGATCCCAGCACTGACCATTAGGTCTAAGATACCTCACTAGACATGTCTAGTCTCTGAGAGTAGGTCTTGTAACAGATCCCAGCACTGACCATATCACTGACCATTAGGTCTAAGATACCTCACTAGACATGTCTAGTCTCTGAGAGCAGGTCTTGTAACAGATCCCAGCACTGACCATTAGGTCTAAGATACCTCACTAGACATGTCTAGTCTCTGAGAGCAGGTCTTGTAACAGATCCCAGCACTGACCATTAGGTCTAAGATACCTCACTAGACATGCCCAGTCTCTGAGAGCAGGTCTTGTAACAGATCCCAGCACTGACCATTAGGTCTAAGATACATCACTAGACATGTCTAGTCTCTGAGAGTAGGTCTTGTAACAGATCCCAGCACTGACCATATCACTGACCATTTAGGTCTAAGATACCTCACTAGACATGTCCAGTCTCTGAGAGCAGGTCTTGTAACAGATCCTCCCAACACTGACCATTAGGTCTAAGATACCTCACTAGACATGTCCAGTCTCTGAGAGCAGGTCTTGTAACAGATCCCAGCACTGACCATTAGGTCTAAGATACCTCACTAGACATGTCCAGTCTCTGAGAGCAGGTCTTGTAACAGATCCCAGCACTGACCATTAGGTCTAAGATACCTCACTAGACATGCCCAGTCTCTGAGAGCAGGTCTTGTAACAGATCCCAGCACTGACCATTAGGTCTAAGATACATCACTAGACATGTCTAGTCTCTGAGAGTAGGTCTTGTAACAGATCCCAGCACTGACCATATCACTGACCATTTAGGTCTAAGATACCTCACTAGACATGTCCAGTCTCTGAGAGCAGGTCTTGTAACAGATCCTCCCAACACTGACCATTAGGTCTAAGATACCTCACTAGACATGTCCAGTCTCTGAGAGCAGGTCTTGTAACAGATCCCAGCACTGACCATTAGGTCTAAGATACCTCACTAGACATGTCCAGTCTCTGAGAGTAGGTCTTGTAACAGATCCCAGCACTGACCATTAGGTCTAAGATACCTCACTAGACATGCCCAGTCTCTGAGAGCAGGTCTTGTAACAGATCCTCCCAGCACTGACCATTAGGTCTAAGATACCTCACTAGACATGTCCAGTCTCTGAGAGCAGGTCTTGTAACAGATCCAGCACTGACCATTAGGTCTAAGATACCTCACTAGACATGCCCAGTCTCTGAGAGTAGGTCTTGTAACAGATCCAGCACTGACCATATCACTGACCATTAGGTCTAAGATACCTCACTAGACATGTCCAGTCTCTGAGAGCAGGTCTTGTAACAGATCCCAGCACTGACCATTAGGTCTAAGATACCTCACTAGACATGTCCAGTCTCTGAGAGCAGGTCTTGTAACAGATCCAGCACTGACCATATCACTGACCATTTAGGTCTAAGATACCTCACTAGACATGTCCAGTCTCTGAGAGCAGGTCTTGTAACAGATCCTCCCAACACTGACCATTAGGTCTAAGATACCTCACTAGACATGTCCAGTCTCTGAGAGCAGGTCTTGTAACAGATCCCAGCACTGACCATTAGGTCTAAGATACCTCACTAGACATGTCCAGTCTCTGAGAGCAGGTCTTGTAACAGATCCCAGCACTGACCATTAGGTCTAAGATACCTCACTAGACATGTCTAGTCTCTGAGAGCAGGTCTTGTAACAGATCCAGCACTGACCATATCACTGACCATTTAGGTCTAAGATACCTCACTAGACATGTCTAGTCTCTGAGAGCAGGTCTTGTAACAGATCCAGCACTGACCATATCACTGACCATTAGGTCTAAGATACCTCACTAGACATGTCCAGTCTCTGAGAGCAGGTCTTGTAACAGATCCCAGCACTGACCATTAGGTCTAAGATACCTCACTAGACATGTCTAGTCTCTGAGAGCAGGTCTTGTAACAGATCCAGCACTGACCATATCACTGACCATTTAGGTCTAAGATACCTCACTAGACATGTCCAGTCTCTGAGAGCAGGTCTTGTAACAGATCCTCCCAACACTGACCATTAGGTCTAAGATACCTCACTAGACATGTCCAGTCTCTGAGAGCAGGTCTTGTAACAGATCCCAGCACTGACCATTAGGTCTAAGATACCTCACTAGACATGTCCAGTCTCTGAGAGCAGGTCTTGTAACAGATCCCAGCACTGACCATTAGGTCTAAGATACCTCACTAGACATGCCCAGTCTCTGAGAGCAGGTCTTGTAACAGATCCTCCCACCACTGACCATTAGGTCTAAGATACCTCACTAGACATGTCCAGTCTCTGAGAGCAGGTCTTGTAACAGATCCCAGCACTGACCATTAGGTCTAAGATACCTCACTAGACATGTCCAGTCTCTGAGAGCAGGTCTTGTAACAGATCCCAGCACTGACCATTAGGTCTAAGATACCTCACTAGACATGCCCAGTCTCTGAGAGCAGGTCTTGTAACAGATCCTCCCAACACTGACCATTAGGTCTAAGTTACCTCACTAGACATGTCCAGTCTCTGAGAGCAGGTCTTGTAACAGATCCCAGCACTGACCATTAGGTCTAAGATACCTCACTAGACATGCCCAGTCTCTGAGAGCAGGTCTTGTAACAGATCCTCCCAACACTGACCATTAGGTCTAAGATACCTCACTAGACATGTCCAGTCTCTGAGAGCAGGGCCTGCAGCTGATCCTCCCAACCTGCCTGCAGGTAAGGTTGATGCAGCCAGCAGGTGCTGTAGAACATCATGACATCCCTGGAACCAGCATGGGCCAACTGCCTGCATAGTTCTCTCTTCAACTTCAACTCCTGGCCAAAGTATTGGTGGATTTCCTTCACAGTGTTCACTTTAAACAAAAGGGTATTACATGAATAATATTAATTTACATGTGAATTATCATCAACATAATGTAAGTAAAAGCAAGTACATTGTATTAACTTAATACTTATTTAATTTAATACAATGATCAATAATCCCTTATTATGAACCTAATACTAATACATATTTGCAAGCCATTTTTTTTAAAGAAAGAGGATTAAAAAACTGTATTAACGAATAGTAAAAAAAATAAAACATCTTTCAAAGCCATAATGATAGATTAAGAGGTGGGGGGTGTTGACACCGTGACCACCAATGTCACATAAACAGGATCCATCAAATAGGTGGACAGATAAATGCAACAACGGTATCAACTGTTCTGAAGTTATTACCTCCCTACCCCCAAAAAACCTCAAGTAATGATAAAAATGCTCGGCATCATTTTGGTATCCCTACCTACGTCCTCTAGGGTCATAGTAGAGAACAGGACAGGACTGGAGGAAGCAGATCTCTGGTATTTCTGTAGGGACAGCAAGCCCTCTGCTATCTTAGCCTTGTGTTCAAGTTTGGATTCCACTCGACTCTGTGAAAGCATAGTCTTGTTGATATTTGAATAGTGTAAAATTATATACTTGTTTATTGTTGTATATTGTAAAATTAAATACTTGTTTATAGTCATATATTGTAAAAATAACTGCTAATTTATTGTTTTGTAAGGTAAAATTATATGATTGTTTATAGTTGTATAATATAAAATAAATGCTTGTTTATAGTTTATAGTTTTATAGTGTAAAATTATATACTTGTTTATTGTTGTATATTGTAAAATTAAATGCTTGTTTATAGTTGTATAATATAACAATAACTGCCTGTTTATGGTTGTGCATTGTAGAATTAAATAAATGCTTGTTTATAATTGTGTATTGTGAAAACAGGTGCTCGTTTATACTAAATACCAGAGGAGATGAGTGAACAGTGCACCACGCATTTACACAGTGTTGCCAATTATTGTTTTTGCATAATTTTACAAAGGGAATTAACACAAATTTCACTTCAACATTATGCAACAGAAAGCATCTAAACAAACTGCTACTGGACTTCTTGTGTTCTATATAACTGATAACAAAACATACCATGGCATCAACAATGTCAGACAAAGCATCACAAAGTGGATTTAGTTCTAGAGGTAGGTCGGTGTGTGTTTCACTGTCAGGGTCTTTTTCAACATTAAAACTGGAGAGAAATTGGGCAAGATTTAATTATATGGTTTGTCCAGCATTTTGCACATAATTTTTATGTAAAATATGATAGTTGTACAAAAAAGTTTATTAAAATTGTATTGTGATTATCTGTATTTGTAAAATAATATAAAAGGTTTCACCTGTGTAAATAGTTAAATCTATGTCAAAGTTATTTTACTGTAGATTTGAAATATTTTTATCTTTTAAACTGCTGTATTTTATTATTTTATAATATAGGGACAATTATGTTTTGATCAGATAACATTTAGAGAACATACACTTTGTCAATTTTAATATTTGCTATTTTAGTGATGATGTCCATGCCCTGAGAGTTGAGATTGTTCCACTTCATAGTTAAGTTGTGATAGTCTGCAGCCAAATCTTTCACCTTGCGCAGTTCACCTGTAAGGTTGCCTGCAGCATGATGCTTTACTTGCGGAACTGACAATAGTAAACAATAACATCAGATAACATTAGCACTGAAATACTGGAAGAGGCAGGTATATGTCAGCTGTGGAAAGTCAAAAATGACTAAATCAGTTTTGGTCAAAATACAGAATAATAGCAAAAATTCTAAAAGTTCTGTTTATCATTAAATCATTCTTTGAAAACTTCAAACCTATTTCTCTCAAATCAAGTTAAGTCATTGTTATTTTTCTCTCTTAATATTTTGTTTTTTTCTTAACCCAAAAATCGCTCTTTTAAATTTTAACTGGACAAATAAATAAATATTCAAATAGTTCAAAGTATCCATGTAGGACCTGATTGCCTATATGGGTGATGTCCATTATATATGAAGAGATTCTGAGTCCAGGTACAAAACCTACTTTTGTTTACTTTCCTTTATTAAATCACATATCCAGCTTGACTAGTTGGGTTCTGTAAGCAACTCAACTCAGTCATATAGACAACAAGATTAAATGGATACTTAAACTTTAGCTAATCAAGACTTTCAGATTGACAATGGCCTGCCTACAACACCATCCTACAAGCCACAAGAGAGCACTGTTACATTACAATGTATAAATGCTAATCGTATTTGTAAAAGTTAAGTTACCTTACAAACATGATAGTACATGGAGCAAGTGAAGTAGAGTTCACCTGTTTCTATGAGCTCTGCATAGGAAGAGGTAATATGGGGAGCACCTGCCCAGACGTCATTACCTTTTCAATTGGGAGTGTGGTGGAATCAGGGACATTCTAATGACTTGAACCAGTCATATGCTTTACCATTGACTATGCCATCCCACTGTTATATTGTATGTTGCTTTCATTAAGTTTTAAAACAAGAAAGTACTCACCAGGTGATGCCACAGAAGAAAGCTTGTTCTGGTCATTTGATTCTGAGCTCATTGTTATTTGAATGTTTTTCTGCTAGCTTGAAAAAAAAACCAGAATAATAAGTTGAATACAATATTTGTATTTTATACAGCAAATGAAGAAATTTTTTTTTAATCTAACAGCGTGCTTAAATTAAATAAAAGAATAAGAACAGGGTGAAATTTAAACACTTTGTAAGTAATAGAAAATGCAAAGGTTCTGTAGCATGTTGGGCTCTATCAAACCAAATACAATAGGTTTACAATTACAATTATAATAGATTGACGACAGAAGCCTGTGGTTGTATATAACACATTTAATGGGTCTAACTACAGCACGATGGTAATACACAGAGAGGACGGAAGGAAGTACACAAGGGACATCACTCAAGATAACAATATTATAAATATAACTAATACAGAAGAGTGAGTTCCCTTGACCTCACAATTATTTCAATCTATTACATCCCTTTACCCTTAGAACACAATAACACATCTCTCAATAGAACAATTGATAGTATCCTAAAATCACCAATTATATTGTAACATGAACACTATGGTAGATTACATCCTTACAAACAATGCACAATATGCTACAACATAATCAAAATACAAAACAATAATGTCAAAGTCCTTTTGACCTTTAGAATCATAGGTCTAACTTATTTGGGACTTTGATTGTCCTGCTTGACCTTCTCAGTGGCCTCTGATTTGGTGACTCAAGATTCTGGCCATCTGGATTCTCTATCTCAGGAGGTCTAGGATTTAAATCATTAACTCCAGAATTTACATTTTCTGACTCCAGACAACTTGGTTCACTCATATCAACAGAACTTGGTTGTGGAACAAACTGAGTTGGTGTGAACTGTTCAGATTTGGTGGGATTGACAGATTCACACTTATTATCTGCACAAGTTATTTTTAACTTTATAAGACACAGGTCCTGCACATTGAACAATTTGACCTGGTATCCATTTTTCCTTTCTCCCATAATTTCTTAGATACACATTATCATTAACTGCAAATTCTCTTTCAATGGATGATTTGTCATGATTTACTTTTTGAATTGGCATCTGAAAGTATTAAATGGCAAAAAATCTTTTTTTTTTCTTTTGATGTTACCCTTTTAGTTTCTGTAAGTGCTAATGATGTTAGCAAAGTTGTTTGATGATCACATTCCTTCTTACTAATGTATTTTCTTTAAAACATTTGAAATTGCCATATCACCATAATCATTTATTAAGTTACAAATACTTTGTTTAGGCAACTCTGACTGATAATGGACTGCATCTTCTCCATCTTTTAGACTTAATTCCATTTCTCTTATTGTATATGGCCTTAAGTCATCATTCACAGACTCTTTAGGCCAATCATTCTTACAGTACTCATATACTTTTATTAAGCACTCATCTTTTTGTGTTTCTCTTTTAATATCATTCACATTTATATTGGAGTTATCCATGATAGTGAAGAGAACAAATACATCTTCTGGTACATAGCTCAGGCTTTGGTTTTTTAAAGGTAATCTACTAAGACTATCTGCACTATTCTCAGATCCAGGTTTGTATTTCAATTCATAATTGTATGCAGTTAGTGTGATAGCCCATCTTTGAATTCTTGGTGAGGCATGCTCAGGTAGGGTTTTGTTTTCTCCAAATAAACCTAGCAATGGTTTATGATCTGTAAAGATGGTGAACTTCCTACCAAACAGAAACTTATGAAATTTCTTAACACCAAAAATGATGCCTAAGCCTTCCCTATCTAACTGAGAATAATTTTTCTCAGCCTGGTTCAAAGATCTACTGGCAAAAGCAATGGGTCTGTCACCCTTCTCATCCATGTGGGACAAGACTGCTCCTACACCATCTGGTGAAGCATCACATGTTAATATAAGTCTTTTCCCTGGGTCATAGTGAGTTAGTAAGGTGTCAGCAGACAAAGCCTCTTTTGCTGTATTAAAAGCAGTATCTTGTTGTTTACCCCAGTGCCAAGTTGCATTTTTCTGTAGCAGCTTGTACAGTGGTGATAGTTTACCAGACAGATTTCCTATGAACTTTGCATAGTAATTTATCAAGCCCAAAAAAGCTCTTAGTTGTTGGGTATTTTCAGGTTTGGGTGCTTCTTTAATGGCTTTTGTTTTCTCAGGTTGAGGTCTGATACCTTGCTTGCTCAATATATAACCAAGAAAACTAATTTCTGTCAACATGAATTGACATTTATCTTTGTTTATCTTTAAACCTTTTTCACCAACAATTTTCAATACTTTATCAAGTGTTTTAAGATGTTCAGTGTCATTCTTACCAGTTATGTACACATTGTCAAAGTACACACAAACATTTGGAATATCCTTAAAAATACTGTCCATGACAGCTTGGAAAATTCCAGGGCTAGATGATATGCCAAAACATAGTCTTTCATATTGGTAGAGTCCTTTATGTGTGTTTATTGTCGTATAGACTTTTGAATCTGGATGCAGTTCTAGTTGAGTGTAAGCATGACTAAAGTCTAATTCAGTGAATTTGTCTCCTCCTGCCAAATTCAAAGAAATTTCCTCAATGTTAGGTATAGGGTACCTATTTAGCTCTATTTGCTTATTCAGTGTAGTTTTATAATCTCCACAAATTCTTATAGAACCATCCTTCTTTAACACTGGCACAATGGGTGACGCCCAATCGGAATAGTCTACCTTCTTTATAATGCCATTAGATTCCAATCTACTTAGCTCATTTTCAATTTTGTTCCTCATTGCATAAGGTGGAACTCTAGCTTTGCAGTATCTTGGATTTGTGTCTTTAATGCTTAACTTCACTGTTCTATCATTTAGTAATCCTGGATTACCAAAAACACATTTATTTTCAGATATAACTTTATCTAGTGAAGTAAGACTAGATTCTTTTACATTCTTCAATGAACAAATACTCTCCCAATTTAACTTAAGATCACTTAACCAGTTCCTACCTAGTAATGGCGGTCCATTTCCTTCAACCACAAGAAGAGGAAGTTTAACACTTTGACCATTATAACTTACATGAACCATACACTCTCCTATTACCGGAACATTGTCACCAGTGTATGTTGTTAGACACTTGTGACACAGCTGTAGAGACACTGATCCTTCTGTGACAGCGTCAAAATCTTTCTTTGTTATGACTGTTAGAGATGCTCCAGTGTCAAGTTGGAAGCTGATGCTCTTACCGTTGATATAAACTGGTACATTGATGGGAGCATGACTTATTGATTTCACAGAGAACAGGTTGAAATCCGGCTGCGAATCAGTTTGAGCATTTTCACTGGTAGAGTGGTTCATTGGTTGGGTTAGGTAGTCTTGGTGAGAGTTAACATAGTGCTGCTTTTGGTTGCGGTACTGTCTTGACTGGCTAGATTTAGCAACAGACGAAGACTTTGCAAAGCAGGCCTTAGCAATGTGACCTTGCTCACTGCACTTATAACAAGTTGCAGACTTGAACTTGCACCGATGAGATGCATGGGGACCTTTGCATCGATGACATTTTTGATAATTATTACTAGATTTAGATCTAGGATTTGAACGAGCAGGCTGTTTAGCATAAGTTGGAATGCTCTGATGGGGTTGATGTTTATTGACTAACCTGCTGTTTACTGCATGGATCCCTGAAGGCGTAAGAGATTTCGCCGCATCTGATGACTGCTGGAATGACATTGCAAGTTGTATTGCTTTTTCCAATTTTAGATCTGACTCGAGCAGCAACTTTCTTTGAATATCAGGGCTGTTTACACCTGTCACAAACTTTTCACATAGTCTGTCAGACAGCGTATCGCCGAATTCACAAAATTCACTTAAATGACGTAAAGCAGCAACATATTCTGATATTGACTCGTTTGGTTGACGAGTCCTACTGTCAAATCTAGCTCGACATAGAAACTTTGATGGGGTAGGCGCATGGTGGTCTGTTAGCAATTTGCTCAGCTTGTTAAAGCTCTTGGTAGTTAGACTAGCTGGTGCGCATAAGTCCTTTAGTAGCCTAAATTGTTGAGGCCCTATGACTGTTAACAAAATAGCTCTCTTTTTGGCTTCTATCGTCACGTCGTTAGCTTCTAGGTAAAAGCTTAACCTCTCTAGGTAATCTTGAATGATTTCATCATTCGCATCAAATTCTTTTATTTGGCCATACAGCGCCATAATTCTAGAAATAATTAGCTAATAAGCTCTAGCAAACCTCTTTTTTGCGTAAGTAGGTGCTCTTTCTAGTAGATGTTTATCCTTCGTCGCCAGTTATAATAGATTGACGACAGAAGCCTGTGGATGTATATAACACATTTAATGGGTCTAACTACCACGATGATAATACACAGAGAGGACGGAAGGAAGTACACAAGGGACATCACTCAAGATAACAATATTATAAATATAACTAATACAGAAGAGTGAGTTCCCTTGACCTCACAATTATTTCAATCTATTACAACAATAGATTCAGCAAGTATTTAATTTTTAAAGAAAAGCTCAACATGCTATGCTGGCTGGTAAAAGGGTTCAAAGAATAAAAATGCTTTACGAACACATTGATTAAGTTAAAATTACATGAACACTCTGATTGATTTAACCCACCAAATTTTAATGCATATGTTATTAGTGTCTGCTGTATTCAATCAAAAATCTATTACAAACCTAATTTATAATAAAGCCTAAAAATCATTTGTGAGTCAGGTATTTTGTTTATTTCAACACATCTGGGAAAAATACTAACACAACAGTGCAACAAACAATTGGAATGTGTGTGTGGTATGAGGATAAATTGTAAAGGGCAAATGGTGAGGTGGTATTTATACTTTTGATTACGTTCCACGTTGGTAAATCATGACTTTCTGACTGAGAAAAGGCAATAATTCTGGCCTCTAATCAATCTTAGTATTTTACTTAGGCTAATTAATTCTCTGTAGACTGGGTATTATTATACTTTATTATAGCCACTGATAATTAATTTATTGCAATTAAATGTTAAATTGAGTATGGCACTATGCATTACAATTTTGTTTTTTATTTAGGCTATTGTCATTACAGTTACACTAATAAGTATAGTTATCAATTTTGGATATCATTAAAATTTTATTAATCATGGCAAGATTTAAATTATTTTTGATAGGCTAAATAATAGGTTGATATTAATATAGGCACAGGCTGATCCATTATTATGGAATTTTATCTAGGGATCTGAGCAGTGGTGTAGCGAGGAGGGGACGGGGGGTGTGGACCGCACCGCGTGACACCATTTAGAAGGTGACACCAAGGCAAAAAATAGCAAAATATATAGAGAAAAATGATGATTCAACTTAATTAAGTGATTAATTAGAGTGTTAAATAGTCTTTTAAGAGCAAATTTGACAAATCCCGACAAGGGTGGAGGAGGGGGGGGGGGGTGTACCTGCTAATGATAGAGAAAACATGATAAATCAAACTGTATTTATAATCAACTATAGAAAAAAAAATTGTTAGTATTATGTGAGTACAGTAAAAAGCAATCGCCGTGGGGGTGGGGGGGGGGGGGGTTGAGTGGAGGGAAGTTACATTAACTCAACGTTGCAAAATATGCATGAGGTCAACGGTTTGGTTGAGAATCGTAATAACTTATGTGTTAATCCATGTATGGGGGGAGGTAAAAAAATGAAATAAAAAAATATATGTGAATACATATAGGCCTACACATGCATATATACATACTTACTTATATGTAAGGTGGTTAGATTTGTCCAGATGAATTATTTTCTTAACTAAACAAATGTTTGTAAAAAAGTAAACAAAGACTACGCCATTTGGTATATGTACATTAAGTGCCGCACCGGGTGACACCCGACCTCGCTATGACACTGGATCTGAGATCAAGCTGAAATAGTATAAAAATAGGCCTACTAAAATTTAATTAGCCACATTCACATTACATATTACTTGATTAGACCCAGACAATTTTATGGTCCTAAAATGATAGATTTATAATCTTTTAGATTACCTAATAATAAATATTATAATAAGTAGGCCTGTAAGGCCTAATAAGACTCTACTTTAAGAGGCTAAAAGCCCCTAAATTTAAGGCTAAAAGTGCTAACACACATAGTGGTACCTATAGGCCAGTACTACTAGTAGTAAAAATTACTAATTAACGCCCTAAACTAGAGATTGTACAAAAAAAAGGAACAGAAAAAAAAAACACAACAAAAAAAAAACACAGAAAAAAGTCACAGGAAAAAAGTCACAAATATATATTTGCAATGAATTTGTTAATACTTCTATGTATTAAATATTCAGAAAGTCCAAATCAACTTAGATTAATTAAGTATAATAAAATGTGCGTAGGTTGTATGCGTATAGTGAAATTTATAACACACGTAAAAATTTAGTGCGAAGTATTTACTTTTTAATTCTTTTATACATATAATATTTAATAGAATTTAATAAATGTTCAAAATTTCTCCTTTTATAGTATTTGTTAAATACTAACTTTAAATGCAAAAAGACATTAAGACGTAGTGTGGTTACTTGCTGCCATCAACTCATTGCAACAATAGGTCAACCACCTATACTGCCCAAATTTATCACGCTCATTACATTACAAAAAAAAGTATCAAAGCAGAAACCTGACACGGTACAAAGGCCATCATTGACGCAAAACGTCAACAACACACAATATGGACGGACAAGGCCGAACTGAGGAGAAGCCGACCAAGGAATGGCAAAAAAACAAACATCAAAACAGAATGATGTGCCTAAAATTCGTTTATAATTAACATTTCTAGAGCGTATTTAACTAAATTCATTACAAAAGTTGTGGTTGCTGTGTAAATTAGGTTACAGTACTTTTACTTATTAGTGTTATGAACCACAAATCTTTTATCGTTTATAAAAACACTAAAAACAACAACAACCCACATCAAAAAACACCCAAAATTTTACAATTCTCAACAATTAAAATAAAAATATTTATTAAAAGATTTTTGTGACTTTTTTTCTGTGACTTTTTTTCTGTGACTTTTTTTTCTAGCAAAAACTGACCTTTTTCTGTGTTTTTTTTTCTGTGACTTTTTTTTCCATTCACCAAACTAGAAAGAGTAAAACTTTTATCAAAGTGTATATTCCCAGTTAAATATGCTTTTGTAATTCTAAGATAATATTCCCAGCCCTATTTTGGATGAAATGATAGCCAACTGGGAATAATTTTGGCTGGTGTTGGTAAATAGGAGGTTTCAAACACAAAATGCAAGGCGGTAAATTGAGAGAAGGTTGTGAAAAATGCTGCTCACAAAGCATTTTTGTCTTTTGCATCTTACCCCCATTCGCTATTTATGCTAGGTCCGAGTAAAATTATAACGCACCCGATTTACAATGAACTTTGATTCAGACTTCAAAGATATTTCATTTGTATTGTTAGTTACAATATTAGATTTATCTGTTGCTAGACAGGCATGCTGATGATTTCAACTTTTTTCTTTTTTGTGGAACACCGAAGTTGCCCAATATAATATACTAAATATATTATAATATATTATAATATATTATAATATATATCACTTTTGAACATCACAGTGCTTGATATTTACCAGAGATTCCGCAGGTCTGTCTCTCATATTTTCTTCTAGCCATTTCGCGTTTCATATCTCGCAATTTACCAACACCCAGTCTTGACCAACTTTTATGTTAAGATAAGTTGAAAAAGTACTCACAGTTTCTACTGTGTTTTATTGCATTTTTCGTAGTGAAGTTTTAGATTTGGGAGATTTTCAATTTAATTTACACGGTTATGTGACATGTATTTTCTAGGCTGTCGCTTAGCTTGGGAAAAATTGTAGGCCCCACCCACCTAATAATTATATTATTAATTAATTATTGAACAATGAAAGATATAAAAACGGCATGGAAATGTTTTAGGTAATCTATCGTTTTAGGTACGTAAAAGTGCCGCGGCTAGTAATGTACGAAAAAGTTACCTCATTGTCAGGGCTTTAATAGAAGTATATTGTGATATATTTGTGTCAAATATTATAGATAAATGAATAATAAACCTAAATCAATGCCTAAATATATCAATATAGGCCAGAAATTAACTTTAAACAGCAGTGCTTGCGAGCAAGATTTGCTATATAAACAGCAGCCATTTGTAAAATAGAGTAGCTTCCCTTGAATCTCTCGCTATAAATTTACAAAAAAAAAAACTTAAACAAGATGGCTGCTATAGTAAATGAGCATGGTTGCATCTGTTGGAAACATCACTACTCTTCATTTATTAATTTATCACTGAAAAGTTTTAATTCAATTGTTTAACCCTCTTGAGACGCCCGGGCCGATCTATTGGCCGCCGGTTTTATAGCCAAAAAAGACGAGCGACCGATCTATCGGCCGGGTCTAAGCCGTGATAGTAGAAGCCACACGATTGGCTTTCTAGTATCATATCAGCCAATCAGATTGCTTCTAACTGTTTTAGTACATATCTAGCACTTCAATGTCAATTCTCACATTGAAAGTCTGCCTCATTTTTAGCGCAATTTCCATTCTGGAGAATTGCGTTTATTAACCCGTCATTTCTGTATGGATGGATGGATGGATGGATGTCCACAGCTTTAAGTCATATCTCCTCCTCAACGAAGCAATATCGATGACTTGTTCCAAAAGCAAAAATGTTAAGCAAGTTTCGAGGATGATTGTGGGCCAAAAAAATTCCCGGAATTCCTTCCTGGATTTCCCGGAAAAGCCAAAAAACCTAAAAAAAATGCAGTTTTTGGCCCATATCTCGGCAACCAGACCACTTAGCGACTTGAAACATTTACCAATCGATTCCTGCCATAATTTAAAACAATATTGCAGAAGAAAGTTTTCAAAAATATCCTTTCGTTCGGTCACAAAAAATTAATTACTACTATTTTAAACTGAGTTTCCCCTTTGTTTTCCCCTTTTTTTTCGACTGATACGGGAGGCTAGCCTGTCGGGACGTAGGATCGTTCGCGTCACTGCGCGTGGCAAGAGAGAGAGAGGCGAGCTACGCGTCGCTTGTTTTTTTCCGCGTGCTAATGTTTACAAACAAGAGGGCGGGTTTTAATCATAGTCAAATACTGATATAAACGTTTTAATATTTGGGCACCGTTGCTGAATATATGATTTATCTCGATTTAAAATTGTTATGGATAACATAAGGAAATTGCGCTTAAATTGTCACTAGACTTTTTATTAACTTGTTTTGTTTTTTGTCGATTTTTTTAGTGCCGTGAGTCCTATCGTAAATTTTCAACAGTTCAGTCATCAAAATATACTAAAAATATACTTAGAAATTCTAATGTAGAAATAACAATCAGTAAATTAGTTCAGATTATTGAATAGATGTTTGTGTATTATTTTATTTAGATTAGCATTACAGAGAGAAAAAACGTATTTTTATACAAATTTACTGTAATTTAGTTAAGTCAAATTTTTTTCGTGCATAAATTATGCAAATCAGAAAGCTCACATATATATATGTTGAGGTTTTTATTAGATTTATAAAAATCATATTAGCTCATTCAATTTCCTAAAAAATAATAGATCTAGGCCTATATATTTTTATGCATGTAAAATAATTCGTTTATTTTTTTCAAAATTTTTTTGTGATACAAGTGCAAAACTTGAAAGTAAGCTCCGTCTTCTTAGCACCGGCTCTCTAAAAAAGCTACGTCTTTAACTAAGAATAAGAGGGTTAAAAAAACAGATCTAGGAACATTTTTGTATTTTTCCAAAATCAATCCTCCTCAAAATGTGAAATAATTATTAAAATTTGAGGTGTCACCTGTTTTTCACATTACTAGTCGCGGGCGATTTTACGTACCTAAAGCCTAAAACGATAGATTACCATTTTATTTTTTTAATTGAAAAATTATTTTTTAATTAATGTAGGCCTGCTGCTCAGGCCTAAAAAACAAAGGCAAAAAGGTTATTTCTGAACAAAATATCTTTAGCTAGACTCTAGATAATCTTAAATATTAATGTCAGCCTGAACATTATTATATTATTAATGATTACTATATTTAATTACTGATAATTTTTAATTAGGCCTAAAAATATAATGTGTTACTTTCGCCCAACGTGACTTACAATGTTTCAGATCTAAAATTAAAGCCTTTAAAAAGTAAACAATTATAGTTTTTAATAACCACTATGCGAGAGTAAACGCCCCTTGCTACACAACATTTTATTTTCGCCCAATTATTGTAAAAATTGATTTCTTTCAAATAATCACACTGAACAAATCCTCGAAGGTTGCATGTAGTCTATTGTAGTCTATCCTTTTAATAATTTTGATCTCGACGAAACGGTTTAGATAGAAATCACGAACGGGCATTCATGTACTATAGGCTACTACTGTACTACATGATTAAATTAATTAAAATAGGCCTAATGCAACACGTTAGAAAAACAAGTTAATTAAAAAAGTCTAGTGACATTTGTGCGCAATTTCCTTATGTTATCTAAAAATAGCTCTGACGTATAATGTTGGGGTGCGTTCAAGCTAGAAGAACAATCGGTTTGTAGGTGTTTATGTAATTTTAAAATTTGTGACCGAACGAGAGAATATTTTTGAAAACTTTCTTCGGCAATATTGTTCTAAATTATGACAGGAATCGATTGGTACATGTTTCAAGTCGCTAAGTGGTCTGGTTGCCGAGATATGGGCCAAAAACTGAATTTTTTCGAGGTTTTTTGGCTTTTCCGGGATATACATGAAAGAAACCCGGAATTTTTATGGCCTATGCTCATTCTCGTAACTTGCTTAACATAATTGCTTTTGGAACTATTCATCGATATTGCTTCGTTGAGGAGGAGATACGACTTAAAGCCCGGACACACATTCATCCATCCATCCATCCATCCATTCCCAGAAATGACGAGTTAATAAACGCAATTCTCCAGAATGGAAATTGCGCTAAAAATAGATACACTTTTTTTAATGGGGCACAAACACATTTCAATAACTTCCTACATTTTCCTACATTATCTTTCAAGCGGCATAAGAGGAGATAAAGTGGCCAAAGAAGCTTGACATCATTTTTACTTTCTCGTATATACGTAGTATAGGGAAAGTATTGTAATCGTGCAAAAAAAAAAAATCGAGATTTTTACAAATCTCGACGTTTTACACCTCAATGATACGGAAAAACATAATTTTGCAATCTTGTCCGTATGTCTGTGTGTGTGTGTGTCTGTGTGTCTGTGTGTCCGTGTGTAAACACGATAACTTGAGTACCGTTACTGCTAGGTTGATGAAATTTCATATATAAGTATTTTATCAAAATCGTAGATCCGTATCAACTTTTGAGCGATTTCCGATAACCGGAAGTGGTACTTTTTCTACTTTGAATTTTTCAAAAGCCTATAACTTGAGTACTATTTCAGATAGATAAATGAAATTTCACATGTAAGTAAAAGATCTAATTCTCTACCTTCTGTTAAATTTTGAGTAATTTCCGTTGACCGGAAGTAGTACTTTACGCTACTTCCGATTTCTAAAAAAACTAATGTAAATTTTAAAAGTACTAATAATATTGCGCACTATAATGCGCTTTTTTATTTCGCGTTCACTTGGTGTGCATTTCTTTTTTCTACGAGATTATATTCTATTTTAAGAAATGTGAGTATTTAAAATGGATTAAAAATCATGTCTAGAAGTCTATATCCCGAGTTGCCATCCCCTGTAGTGTTATATTAGAATATTCGAGAAAGTTTAGGGGAGATCACTCCCGGTTTATTTATCTAATAAAATACATCAAGTTTCAAAGACTAGTTCTCTCTTTCTTCGTGAGCTGTTTAAGTGTTTAAGAAGCATTCTTAAATTTAAAGTATGGGGGAAAATCCACCTTCGGTTTAAAACAATTAATTCAAAGAAAATAATGCAAATTGAAACGTGTTGGATTTGTGTGATGTAGTATTACATTTTTAAAACAAGTTACGAGAAAGAATTCCGAATTATACCCTTAGTACTTCACAATGTTGATAGATACTTTAGTTATAGAAAACAGTTTTAAAAAGATCTAAGCTAGGTTAACAAATATATAGATACTGATATATGTATATGTTGTATAGTGACTACAGTTGGGTAGGTTGTGTGATGACGGAGTTTTGTGTGTACGTTAAAGTTCTACGTGTAAACAATGTGTAGTGAGATGGTGTAAAATTCGTGTATGTTCGATGGGTGTAGGACAGTGTCTAGTGCAAGGTTAACGTGTGCTGGTGTGTTTTGACATCTGGGTGTCTGAGCTAGTGTTCAGGGTACGACCAATGGGAGATGGTCAAAGGGAAACCACTGGTGGCACAGACAACCGAGAGGGGAGGGGAGATAAATGAAACAACACGCATGTCAAAACCCATGGCATGGTGTGTTCAACAACTAGTTCCCTTTCTTGTGAAAACAGGCCGGTTGTGTTAATTATTGATGTAGGAATTTTTTTTGCAGTGTGTTGGCTATTGTAAAGACCTCACAAGATAAACTAGCTCAACTGTATAACATAACTATCTTTGGTACACACATTTAAATGGGCAAAGTTGTGTGGATTCTGTGTGTGGATAATGATTTGTTCGTGGAATAAGCAAGGACTGTTTATTTCTGAACATCTTCACTACTTAAACAATAGGACCATCAACAAGAAAACCAAACAACATGAGGAAACATCAACAAGAGGCTTCATCAACCAAAGGACCGTTCAACGTGAGAACCCATTAACTACTGGACCCATCAGCTAGAGGACCCGTCAGCTAGAGGACCCATCAGCTAGAGTACCCATCAGCTAGAGTACCAATCAGCTAGAGGACCCATCAGCTAGAGGACCCATCAGCTAGAGGACCCATCAGCTAGAGGACCCATCAGCTAGAGGACTCATCAGCTAGAGGACCCATCAGCTAGAGGACCCATCAGCTAGAGGACCCATCAGCTAGAGGACCCATCAGCTAGAGGACCCATCAGCTAGAGGACCCATCAGCTAGAAGACCCATCAGCTAGAGGACCCATCAGCTAGAGGACCCATCAGCTAGAGGACCCATCAGCTAGAGGACCCATCAGCTAGAGGACCCATCAGCTAGAGGACCCATCAGCTAGAGGACCCATCAGCTAGAGGACATCGGTTAGAGGACCCATCAGCTAGATGACCAGAAATGGTGAAAATCAGATAAGTGTGTAGCATAAGTGTATATGTACACAGTAAACAAAAACATATCACAAACAAAATAACACAAACCAACGAACATAAGCTACCACCATTAACCAACAACAGACCACGATAGACCACAAAACTACGAACCACAACTAACACCACTAACCGACAACCGACTAACCAACGACAACTAATCCACTAATCGACGACCAACCAACCAACGACCACAAAACTACGAACCACAACTAACACCACTAACCGACAATCGACCAACCAACGACAACTAATCCACTAATCGACGACCAACCAACCAATCAACCAACGACCACAAAACTACGAACCACACTAAAACCACTAACCGACAACCGACCAACCAACGACAACTAATCCACAAATCGACGACCAACCAACCAACGACCACAAAACTACGAACCACACTAAAACCACTAACCGACAACCGACCAACCAACGACAACTAATCCACTAATCGACGACCAACCAACCAACCAACCAACGACCACAAAACTACGAACCACAACTAACACCACTAACCGAAAATCGACCAACTAACGACAACTAATCCACTAATCGACGACAAACCAACCAACGACCACAAAACTACGAACCACAACTAACACCACTAACTGACAACCGACCAACCAACGACAACTAATCCACTAATCGACTACCAACCAACCAACCAACCAACGATCACAAAACTACGAACCACAACTAACACCACTAACCGACAACCGACCAACAAACAACAACTAATCCACTAATCGACGACCAACAAACCAACGACCACAAAACTACGAACCACAACTAACACCACTAACCGACAACCGACCAACCAACGACAACTAATCCACTAATCGACGACCAACCAACCAACCAACAAACCAACGACCACAAAACTACGAACCACAACTAACACCACTAACCGACAACCGACCAACCAACGACAACTAATCCACTAATCGACGACCAACCAACCAACCAACCAACCAACGACCACAAAACTACGAACCACAACTAACACCACTAACCGACAACCGACCAACCAACGACAACTAATCCACTAATCGACGACCAACCAACCAACCAACCAACCAACGACCACAAAACTACGAACCACAACTAAAACCACTAACCGACAACTGACCAACCAACGACAACTAATCCACTAATCGACAACCAACCAACCAACGACCACAATACTACGAACCACAACTAACACCACTAACCGACAACCGACCAACCAATGACAACTAATCCACTAATCGACGACCAACCAACCAACCAACCAACCAACGACCACAAAACTACGAACCACAACTAACACCACTAACTGACAACCGACCAACCAACGACAACTAATCCACTAATCGACTACCAACCAACCAACCAACCAACGATCACAAAACTACGAACCACAACTAACACCACTAACCGACAACCGACCAACCAATGACAACTAATCCACTAATCGACGACCAACCAACCAACGACCACAATACTACGAACCACAACTAACACCACTAACCGACAACCGACCAACCAATGACAACTAATCCACTAATCGACAACCAACCAACCAACGACCACAAAACTACGAACCACAACTAACTCCACTAACCGACAACCGACCAACCAATGACAACTAATCCACTAATCGACGACCAACCAACCAACCAACCAACCAACGACCACAAAACTACGAACCACAACTAAAACCACTAACCGACAACTGACCAACCAACGACAACTAATCCACTAATCGACGACCAACCAACCAACGACCACAAAACTACGAACCACAACTAACACCACTAACCGACAACCGACCAACCAACGACAACTAATCCATTAACAGACACAAAAAACTACAAACCACAACACCGTAAATACAACTGACAGACAAGCTAACCAACTTACCGACAACAACAGCACGTTATCGAGAAAACAAAAAGCAGACCAGCAATATCCAGATTGAAAATGGAAGCCCGTAAACTACACCCAAGTCATCAGAAGCCCGTAAACTACATCCAAGTCATCAGAAGCCCGTAAACTACACCCAAGTCATCAGAAGCCCGTAAACTACATCCAAGTCATCAGAAGCCTCTGCCCTAGTCAATTATAACACGCAAGAAAGCCTTCAATTCAACAGAAAACCAAAACCAAGCAGTCAAGTCATAAATCGCCCGCGAAACAGACTTCAAAATTCCAGCTGCAAGCTAATTAGCAATCAAATTACTCGCAGCCCGCTAACTCGTAGCATCTAAACAAAATCCGCTAAAATAACTATCATGCCATCAACATTCCGCTAACTAGCTTATAAGTGAAACAAAAGCTAGCCCAATAACCCTCAAGACATTAAACAGCAAGACAAATAGCATTAAGGTCAAAGGCAGACCGCCGAAAAGCCTAAAGTCATCAACTCCAAGCCAAATGGCTGTCTATGAATCAGCAGCAACTCAACAAGCCGTCAACAGCTCGCAAAAGAGGCTTGTCGTCTGCATAAAGCCAAATACCCTTCAAGTCATTAACTGAAAACCAATCAGCGATTATCATCTAGTAAACTTACCGTCAAGTCATCATAACCAAGCCAAATAACCGTCAAGCCATCAGTAACAGCCTAAATCGTAGTCCAGTAATCAGTAACAAGTCAAATAGTCGTTAAGTCATCAGTAGCAATCGAAAAAGTCGTCAAGTCGTTCGTAGGAAACAAAAAAGGCAAGTCATCAGTAGAAAGGCATATAGTCAAGTCATTAGTAATAAGTCAAAAAACCGCCAAGTACCCAGTAGCAAGCCCAAAAGTCGTCAAGTAATAAATAGCAGTCAATCTTGTTGTCAGGTTATCAGTAACAGTCCTAAAAACCTTCAAGTCATCAGCAGTAAGTCAATAGCCGTAGTCATCGTAAGCAAGCAAAATAGTCGTCAAGACATCAAAAGAAAGCAAGCAAGTCGTCAGGTCATTAGTAGAAAGTCATATAGTCGTCAAGTCAGTCAAGAAAGCCAAACAACCTCTAAGTCACAAGTAGTAAGCCTAAAGCCGTCAAGTCATAATTATGAAGCCAATCAGCCGTCAAGTTTTCATTAGCAAGGCAAATAGTCATCAAGTCATCAGCAGAATTTAAAGTAGTCGTCAAGTCATCAGTAGCAACGTATAATGCCACTAAGTCATAAGCAGCAAGGGAAAAAGTCGTCAAGTCATCAGAAGAAAGAAAAAAGTCAGCAAGTCATTAGTAATAAGTCAAGTCACCAGTATGAAGCCCAAAAACCGTCAAGTAATAAATAGTTAGTCAAGTCATCGTTAGCAAGCAAAATAGTCGTCAACTCATCAAAAGAAAGCAAAATAGTCAAGTCATCAATAGCAAGCAAATTTGTCGTCAAGTCATCAGCATTAAGTCAAATAGCCGTATAGTCATCGTTAGCAAGCAAAATAGTCGTCAAGTCATCGTTAGCAAGCAAAAAAGATGTCAACTCATCGTTAGCAAGCAAAATAGTCGTCAAGTCATCAGTAGAAAGTCATATAGGCGTCAAGTCATAAAGCGAAAGCCAAACATCCGCCAAATCACCAGTAAGAAGCCAAACCGCCATCAAGTCATCAATAGCAAGCAAAATAGTCGTCAATTCATATTTAGCAAGCAAAATAGTCGTCAAGTCATCGTTAGCAAGCAAAATAGTCGTCAAGTCATCAAAAGAAAGCAAAATAGTCGTCAAGTCATCACTAGAAAACCAAAAAGTCGTCACGTCATCAGTAGAAAGTCATAAAGTCGTCAATTAATGACGAGAAAGCCAAACATCCGCCAAGTCACCAGTAAGAAGCCAAACAGTCATCAAGTCATCAGTAGCAAGCAAAATAGTCGTCAAGTCATCAAAAGAAAACAAAAAATTCGTCAAGTCATCAGTAGAAAACAAAAAAGTCGTCAAGTAATCAGTAGAAAGTCATATAGTCGTCAAGTCATGAGGAAAAAGTCAAATAACCGCCAAGTCACCAGTAAGAAGCCAAACAGCCACTGAGTAATTAGTACCAAGCATAATAGTCGTCAAGTCATCAGTAGAAAACTAAAAAGTCGTCAAGTCATCAGTAGAAAGTCATTTAGTCGTCAAGTCATGAGGAGAAAGCCAAACAACCGCCAAGTCACTAGTAAGAAGCCAAATAGCCACTGAGTAATTAGTACCAAGCATAATAGTCGTCAAGTCATCAGTAGAAAACTAAAAAGTCGTCAAGTCATCAGTAGAAAGTCATATAGTCGTCAAGTCATGAGGAGAAAGCCAAACAACCGCCAAGTCACCAGTAAGAAGCCAAACAGCCATCAAGTCATCAATAGAAGGCAAATTTGTCATCAAGTCATCAGCAGTAAGTCAAATAGCCGTAAAGTCATCGTAAGCAAGCAAAATAGTCGTCAAGTCATCAGTAGTAAGTCATGTAGTCGTCAAGTTATAAAGCGAAATCCAAACAACCGCCAAGTCACCAGTAAGAAGCCAAACAGCCATCAAGTCATCAGTAGCAAGCAAAATAGTCGTCAAGTCATCGTTAGCAAGCAAAATAGTCGTCAAGTCATCGTTAGCAAGCAAAATAGTCGTCAAGTCATCAAAAGAAAGCAAAATAGTCGTCAAGTCATCAGTAGAAAGTCATATAGTCGTCAAGTCATAAAGCGAAAGCCAAATAACCGCCAAGTCACCAGTAAGAAGCCAAACAGCCATCAAGTCATCAGTAGCAAGCAAAATAGTCGTCAATTCATCGTTAGCAAGCAAAATAGTCGTCATGTCATCGTTAGAAAGCAAAATAGTCGTGAAGTCATCAGTAGAAAACCAAAAAGTCGTCAAGTCATCAGTAGAAAGCAAAATAGTAGTCAACTCATCGTTAGCAAGCAAATTAGTCGTCAAGTCATCGTTAGCAATCAAAATAGTCTTCAAGTCATCAGTAGAAAGTCATATAGTCGTCAAGTCATGAGGAGAAAGCCAAACAACCGCCAAGTCACCAGTAAGAAGCCAAACAGCCATCGAGTAATTAGTACCAAGCATAATAGCCGTAAAGTTATCGTAAGCAAGCAAAATAGTCGTCAAGTCATCAGTAGTAAGTCATATAGTCGTCAAGTCATGAGGAGAAATCCAAACAACCGCCAAGTCACCAGTAAGAAGCCAAACAGCCATCAAGTCATCAATAGCAAGCAAATTTGTCGTCAAGTCATCAGCATTAAGTCAAATAGCCGTAAAGTCATCGTTAGCAAGCAAAATAGTCGTCAAGTCATCGTTAGCAAGCAAAATAGTCGTCAAGTCATCCGTAGAAAACCATAAAGTCGTCAGGTCATCAGTAGAAAGTCATATAGTCGTCAAGTCATGAGGAGAAAGCAAAACAACCGCCAAGTCACCAGTAAGAAGACAAACAGCCATCAAGTCATCAATAGAAGGCAAATTAGTCGTCAAGTCATCAGCAGTAAGTCAAATAGCCGTAAAGTCATCGTTAACAAGCGAAATAGTCGTAATTCATGGGGAGAAAGCCAAATAAGCCAAGTCACCAGTAAGAAGCCAAACAGCCATCAAGTCATCAGTAGCAAGCAAAATAGTCGTCAATTCATCTTAGCAAGCAAAATAGTCGTCATGTCATCGTTAGCAAGCAAAATAGTCGTCAAGTCATCAAAAGAAAGCAAAATAGTCGTCAAGTCATCACTAGAAAACCAAAAAGTCGTCACGTCATCAGTAAAAAGTCATAAAGTCGTCAATTAATGACGAGAAAGCCAAACATCCGCCAAGTCACCAGTAAGAAGCCAAACAGTCATCAAGTCATCAGTAGCAAGCAAAATAGTCGTCAAGTCATCAAAAGAAAACAAAAAATTCGTCAAGTCATCAGTAGAAAACAAAAAAGTCGTCAAGTAATCAGTAGAAAGTCATATAGTCGTCAAGTCATGAGGAGAAAGTCAAATAACCGCCAAGTCACCAATAAGAAGCCAAACAGCTATCAAGTCATCAATAGCAAGCTAAACAGTCGTCAAATCAACAGCAGTTAGTCAAATAGTCGTAAAGTCATCGTTAGCAAGCAAAATAGTCGTCAAATCATCGTTAGCAAGCAAAATAGTCGTCAAGTCATCAAAAGAAAGCAAAATAGTCGCCAAGTCATGAGTAGAAAACCAAAAAGTCGTCAAGTCATCAGTAGAAAGTCATATAGTCGTCAAGTCATGGGGAGAAAGCCAAACAACCGCCAAGTCACCAGTTAGAAGCCAAACAGCCATCAAGTCATCAGTAGCAAGCAAAATAGTCGTCAAGTCATCAAAAGAAAGCAAAATACTCGACAAGTTATCAAAAGAAAGCAAAATAGTCGTCAAGTCATCAAAAGAAAGCAAAATAGTCGTCAAGTCATCATTAGAAAACAAAAAAGTCGTCAAGTAATCAGTAGAAAGTCATATAGTCAAGTCATGAGGAGAAAGTCAAATAACTGCCAAGTCACCAGTAAGAAGCCAAACAACTATCAAGTCATCAATAGCAAGCTAAACAGTCGTCAAATCAACAGCAGTCAGTCAAATAGTCGTAAAGTCATCGTTAGCAAGCAAAATAGTCGTCAGGTCATCGTTAGCAAGCAAAATGGTCGTCAAGTCATCAAAAGAAAGCAAAATAGTCGTCAAGTAATCAGTAGAAAGTCATATAGTAGTCAAGTCATGAGGAGAAAGCCAAATAACCGCCAAGTCACCAGTAAGAAGCCAAACAGGAATCAAGTCATCAATAGCAAGCTAAACAGTCGTCAAATCAACAGCAGTCAGTCAAATAGTCGTAAAATCATCGTTAGCAAGCAAAATAGTCGTCAAGTCATCAAAAGAAAGCAAAATACTCGCCAAGTCATGAGTAGAAAACCAAAAAGTCGTCAAGTCATCAGTAGAAAGCAAAATAGTCGTCAACTCATCGTTAGCAAGCAAAGTAGTCGTCAAGTCATCAAAAGAAAGCAAAATAGTCGTCAAGTCATCAGTAGAAAGTCATATAGTCGTCAAGTCATGAGGAGAAAGCCAAACAACCGCCAAGTCACTAGTAAGAAGCCAAACAGCCATCAAGTCATCAGTAGCAAGCAAAATAGTCGTCAAGTCATCGTTAGCAAGTAAAATAGTCGTCAAGTCATTGTTAGCAAGCAAAATAGTCGTCAAGTCATCAAAAGAAAGCAAAATAGTCGTCAAGTCATGAGGAGAAAGCCAAACAACCGCCAAGTCACTATTAAGAAGCCAAACAGCCATCAAGTCATCAGTAGCAAGCAAAATAGTCGTCAAGTCATCGTTAGCAAGTAAAATAGTCGTCAAGTCATCGTTAGCAAGCAAAATAGTCGTCAAGTCATCAAAAGAAAGCAAAATAGTCGTCAAGTCATCAGTAGAAAGTCATATAGTCGTCAAGTCATAAAGCGAAAGCCAAATAACCGCCAAGTCACCAGTAAGAAGCCAAACAGCCATCAAGTCATCAGTAGCAAGCAAAATAGTCGTCAATTCATCGTTAGCAAGCAAAATAGTCGTCATGTCATCGTTAGAAAGCAAAATAGTCGTGAAGTCGTCAGTAGAAAACAAAAAAGTCGTCAAGTCAACAGTAGAAAGCAAAATAGTAGTCAACTCATCGTTAGCAAGCAAATTAGTCGTCAAGTCATCGTTAGCAATCAAAATAGTCTTCAAGTCATCAGTAGAAAGTCATATAGTCGTCAAGTCATGAGGAGAAAGCCAAACAACCGCCAAGTCACCAGTAAGAAGCCAAACAGCCATCGAGTAATTAGTACCAAGCATAATAGCCGTAAAGTCATCGTAAGCAAGCAAAATAATCGTCAAGTCATCAGTAGTAAGTCATATAGTCGTCAAGTCATGAGAAGAAATCCAAACAACCGCCAAGTCACCAGTAAGAAGCCAAACAGCCATCAAGTTATCAATAGAAGGCAAATTAGTCATCTAGTCATCAGCAGTAAGTCAAATAGCCGTAAAGTCATCGTTAGAAAGCAAAATAGTCGTCAAGTCATCAGTAGTAAGTCATATAGTCGTCAAGTCATGAGGAGAAATCCAAACAACCGCCAAGTCACCAGTAAGAAGCCAAACAGCCATCAAGTCATCAATAGCAAGCAAATTTGTCGTCAAGTCATCAGCATTAAGTCAAATAGCCGTAAAGTCATCGTTAGCAAGCAAAATAGTCGTCAGGTCATCGTTAGCAAGCAAAATAGTCGTCAAGTCATCAGTAGAAAGTCATATAGTCGTCAAGTCATGAGGAGAAAGCAAAACAACCGCCAAGTCACCAGTAAGAAGACAAACAGCCATCAAGTCATCGTTAGCAAGCAAAATAGTCGTCAAGTCATCAGTAGAAAGTCATATAGTCGTCAAGTCATGAGGAGAAAGCAAAACAACCGCCAAGTCACCAGTAAGAAGACAAACAGCCATCAAGTCAACAATAGAAGGCAAATTAGTCGTCAAGTCATCAGCAGTAAGTCAAATAGCCGTAAAGTCATCGTTAACAAGCGAAATAGTCGTAATTCATGGGGAGAAAGCCAAATAAGCCAAGTCACCAGTAAAAAGTCAAACAGCCATCAAGTCATCAGTAGCAAGCAAAATAGTCGTCAATTCATCGTTAGCAAGCAAAATAGTCGTCATGTCATCGTTAGCAAGCAAAATAGTCGTCAAGTCATCAAAAAAAAGCAAAATAGTCGTCAAGTCATCACTAGAAAACCAAAAAGTCGTCACGTCATCAGTAAAAAGTCATAAAGTCGTCAATTAATGACGAGAAAGCCAAACATCCGCCAAGTCACCAGTAAGAAGCCAAACAGTCATCAAGTCATCAGTAGCAAGCAAAATAGTCGTCAAGTCATCAAAAGAAAACAAAAAATTCGTCAAGTCATCAGTAGAAAACAAAAAAGTCGTCAAGTAATCAGTAGAAAGTCATATAGTCGTCAAGTCATGAGGAGAAAGTCAAATAACCGCCAAGTCACCAATAAGAAGCCAAACAGCTATCAAGTCATCAATAGCAAGCTAAACAGTCGTCAAATCAACAGCAGTCAGTCAAATAGTCGTAAAGTCATCGTTAGCAAGCAAAATAGTCGTCAAATCATCGTTAGCAAGCAAAATAGTCGTCAAGTCATCAAAAGAAAGCAAAATAGTCGCCAAGTCATGAGTAGAAAACCAAAAAGTCGTCAAGTCATCAGTAGAAAGTCATATAGTCGTCAAGTCATGGGGAGAAAGCCAAACAACCGCCAAGTCACCAGTTAGAAGCCAAACAGCCATCAAGTCATCAGTAGCAAGCAAAATAGTCGTCAAGTCATCAAAAGAAAGCAAAATGCTCGTCAAGTTATCAAAAGAAAGCAAAATAGTCGTCAAGTCATCAAAAGAAAGCAAAATAGTCGTCAAGTCATCATTAGAAAACAAAAAAGTCGTCAAGTAATCAGTAGAAAGTCATATAGTCAAGTCATGAGGAGAAAGTCAAATAACTGCCAAGTCACCAGTAAGAAGCCAAACAACTATCAAGTCATCAATAGCAAGCTAAACAGTCGTCAAATCAACAGCAGTCAGTCAAAAAGTCGTAAAGTCATCGTTAGCAAGCAAAATAGTCGTCAGGTCATCGTTAGCAAGCAAAATGGTCGTCAAGTCATCAAAAGAAAGCAAAATAGTCGTCAAGTAATCAGTAGAAAGTCATATAGTAGTCAAGTCATGAGGAGAAAGCCAAATAACCGCCAAGTCACCAGTAAGAAGCCAAACAGGAATCAAGTCATCAATAGCAAGCTAAACAGTCGTCAAATCAACAGCAGTCAGTCAAATAGTCGTAAAATCATCGTTAGCAAGCAAAATAGTCGTCAAGTCATCAAAAGAAAGCAAAATACTCGCCAAGTCATGAGTAGAAAACCAAAAAGTCGTCAAGTCATCAAAAGAAAGCAAAATAGTCGTCAAGTCATCAGTAGAAAGTCATATAGTCGTCAAGTCATGAGGAGAAAGCCAAACAACCGCCAAGTCACTAGTAAGAAGCCAAACAGCCATCAAGTCATCAGTAGCAAGCAAAATAGTTGTCAAGTCATCGTTAGCAAGTAAAATAGTCGTCAAGTCATTGTTAGCAAGCAAAATAGTCGTCAAGTCATCAAAAGAAAGCAAAATAGTCGTCAAGTCATGCGTAGAAAACCAAAAAGTCGTCAAGTCATCAGTAGAAAGTCATATAGTCGTCAAGTTATAAAGCGAAATCCAAACAACCGCCAAGTCACCAGTAAGAAGCCAAACAGCCATCAAGTCATCAATAGCTAGCAAAATAGTCGTCAAGTCATCGTTAGCAAGCAAAATAGTCGTCAACTCATCAAAAGAAAGCAAAATAGTCGTCAAGTCATCAAAAGAAAGCGAAATAGTCGTGAAGTCATCAGTAGAAAACCAAATAGTCGTCAAGTCATCAGTAGAAAGTCATATAGTCGTAAATTCATGAGGAGAAAGCCAAACAACCGCCAAGTCACCAGTAAGAAGCCAAACAGCCATCAAGTCATCAATAGAAGGAAAATTAGTCGTCAAGTCATCAGCAGTAAGTTAAATAGCCGTAAAGTCATCGTTAGCAAGCAACTTTGTCGTCAAGTCATCAGCATTAAGTCAAATAGCCGTATAGTCATCGTTAGCAAGCAAAATAGTCGTCAAGTCATCGTTAGCAAGCAAAATAGTCGTCAAGTCATCAAAAGAAAGCAAAATAGTCGTCAAGTCATCAGTAGAAAGTCATATAGTCGTCAAGTCATAAAGCGAAAGCCAAATAACCGCCAAGTCACCAGTAAGAAGCCAAACAGCCATCAAGTCATCAGTAGCAAGCAAAATAGTCGTCAATTCATCGTTAGCAAGCAAAATAGTCGTCATGTCATCGTTAGAAAGCAAAATAGTCGTGAAGTCATCAGTAGAAAACCAAAAAGTCGTCAAGTCATCAGTAGAAAGCAAAATAGTAGTTAACTCATCGTTAGCAAGCAAATTAGTCGTCAAGTCATCGTTAGCAATCAAAATAGTCTTCAAGTCATCAGTAGAAAGTCATATAGTCGTCAAGTCATGAGGAGAAAGCCAAACAACCGCCAAGTCACCAGTAAGAAGCCAAACAGCCATCGAGTAATTAGTACCAAGCATAATAGCCGTAAAGTCATCGTAAGCAAGCAAAATAGTCGTCAAGTCATCAGTAGTAAGTCATATAGTCGTCAAGTCATGAGAAGAAATCCAAACAACCGCCAAGTCACCAGTAAGAAGCCAAACAGCCATCAAGTTATCAATAGAAGGCAAATTAGTCATCTAGTCATCAGCAGTAAGTCAAATAGCCGTAAAGTCATCGTTAGAAAGCAAAATAGTCGTCAAGTCATCAGTAGTAAGTCATATAGTCGTCAAGTCATGAGGAGAAATCCAAACAACCGCCAAGTCACCAGTAAGAAGCCAAACAGCCATCAAGTCATCAATAGCAAGCAAATTTGTCGTCAAGTCATCAGCATTAAGTCAAATAGCCGTAAAGTCATCGTTAGCAAGCAAAATAGTCGTCAGGTCATCGTTAGCAAGCAAAAAAGTCGTCAAGTCATCAGTAGAAAGTCATATAGTCGTCAAGTCATGAGGAGAAAGCAAAACAACCGCCAAGTCACCAGTAAGAAGACAAACAGCCATCAAGTCATCAATAGAAGGCAAATTAGTCGTCAAGTCATCAGCAGTAAGTCAAATAGCCGTAAAGTCATCGTTAACAAGCGAAATAGTCGTAATTCATGGGGAGAAAGCCAAATAAGCCAAGTCACCAGTAAAAAGCCAAACAGCCATCAAGTCATCAGTAGCAAGCAAAATAATCGTCAATTCATCGTTAGCAAGCAAAATAGTCGTCATGTCATCGTTAGCAAGCAAAATAGTCGTCAAGTCATCAAAAAAAAGCAAAATAGTCGTCAAGTCATCACTAGAAAACCAAAAAGTCGTCACGTCATCAGTAAAAAGTCATAAAGTCGTCAATTAATGACGAGAAAGCCAAACATCCGCCAAGTCACCAGTAAGAAGCCAAACAGTCATCAAGTCATCAGTAGCAAGCAAAATAGTCGTCAAGTCATCAAAAGAAAACAAAAAATTCGTCAAGTCATCAGTAGAAAACAAAAAAGTCGTCAAGTAATCAGTAGAAAGTCATATAGTCGTCAAGTCATGAGGAGAAAGTCAAATAACCGCCAAGTCACCAATAAGAAGCCAAACAGCTATCAAGTCATCAATAGAAGGAAAATTAGTCAAGTCATCAGCAGTAAGTTAAATAGCCGTAAAGTCATCGTTAGCAAGCAACTTTGTCGTCAAGTCATCAGCATTAAGTCAAATAGCCGTATAGTCATCGTTAGCAAGCAAAATAGTCGTCAAGTCATCGTTAACAAGCAAAATAGTCGTCAACTCATCAAAAGAAAGCAAAATAGTCGTCAAGTCATCAGTAGAAAGTCATATAGGCGTCAAGTCATAAAGCGAAAGCCAAACATCCGCCAAGTCACCAGTAAGAAGCCAAACAGCCATCAAGTCATCAGTAGCAAGCAAAATAGTCGTCAAGTCATCGTTAGCAAGCAAAATAGTCGTCAAGTCATCGTTAGCAAGCAAAATAGTCGTCAAGTCATCAAAAGAAAGCAAAATAGTCGTCAAGTTATCAGTAGAAAGTCATATAGTCGTCAAGTCATAAAGCGAAAGCCAAATAACCGCCAAGTCACCAGTAAGAAGCCAAACAGCCATCAAGTCATCAGTAGCAAGCAAAATAGTCGTCAATTCATCGTTAGCAAGCAAAATAGTCGTCATGTCATCGTTAGAAAGCAAAATAGTCGTGAAGTCATCAGTAGAAAACCAAAAAGTCGTCAAGTCATCAGTAGAAAGCAAAATAGTAGTCAACTCATCGTTAGCAAGCAAATTAGTCGTCAAGTCATCGTTAGCAATCAAAATAGTCTTCAAGTCATCAGTAGAAAGTCATATAGTCGTAAAGTCATGAGGAGAAAGCCAAACAACCGCCAAGTCACCAGTAAGAAGCCAAACAGCCATCGAGTAATTAGTACCAAGCATAATAGCCGTAAAGTCATCGTAAGCAAGCAAAATAGTCGTCAAGTCATCAGTAGTAAGTCATATAGTCGTCAAGTCATGAGAAGAAATCCAAACAACCGCCAAGTCACCAGTAAGAAGCCAAACAGCCATCAAGTTATCAATAGAAGGCAAATTAGTCATCTAGTCATCAGCAGTAAGTCAAATAGCCGTAAAGTCATCGTTAGCAAGCAAAATAGTCGTCAGGTCATCGTTAGCAAGCAAAATAGTCGTCATGTCATCGTTAGCAAGCAAAATAGTCGTCAAGTCGTCAAAAAAAAGCAAAATAGTCGTCAAGTCATCACTAGAAAACCAAAAAGTCGTCACGTCATCAGTAAAAAGTCATAAAGTCGTCAATTAATGACGAGAAAGCCAAACATCCGCCAAGTCACCAGTAAGAAGCCAAACAGTCATCAAGTCATCAGTAGCAAGCAAAATAGTCGTCAAGTCATCAAAAGAAAACAAAAAATTCGTCAAGTCATCAGTAGAAAACAAAAAAGTCGTCAAGTAATCAGTAGAAAGTCATATAGTCGTCAAGTCATGAGGAGAAAGTCAAATAACCGCCAAGTCACCAATAAGAAGCCAAACAGCTATCAAGTCATCAATAGAAGGAAAATTAGTCAAGTCATCAGCAGTAAGATAAATAGCCGTAAAGTCATCGTTAGCAAGCAACTTTGTCGTCAAGTCATCAGCATTAAGTCAAATAGCCGTATAGTCATCGTTAGCAAGCAAAATAGTCGTCAAGTCATCGTTAACAAGCAAAATAGTCGTCAACTCATCAAAAGAAAGCAAAATAGTCGTCAAGTCATCAGTAGAAAGTCATATAGGCGTCAAGTCATAAAGCGAAAGCCAAACATCCGCCAAGTCACCAGTAAGAAGCCAAACAGCCATCAAGTCATCAGTAGCAAGCAAAATAGTCGTCAAGTCATCGTTAGCAAGCAAAATAGTCGTCAAGTCATCGTTAGCAAGCAAAATAGTCGTCAAGTCATCAAAAGAAAGCAAAATAGTCGTCAAGTTATCAGTAGAAAGTCATATAGTCGTCAAGTCATAAAGCGAAAGCCAAATAACCGCCAAGTCACCAGTAAGAAGCCAAACAGCCATCAAGTCATCAGTAGCAAGCAAAATAGTCGTCAATTCATCGTTAGCAAGCAAAATAGTCGTCATGTCATCGTTAGCAAGCAAAATAGTCGTCAAGTCATCGTTAGCAATCAAAATAGTCTTCAAGTCATCAGTAGAAAGTCATATAGTCGTCAAGTCATGAGGAGAAAGCCAAACAACCGCCAAGTCACCAGTAAGAAGCCAAACAGCCATCGAGTAATTAGTACCAAGCATAATAGCCGTAAAGTCATCGTAAGCAAGCAAAATAGTCGTCAAGTCATCAGTAGTATGTCATATAGTCGTCAAGTCATGAGAAGAAATCCAAACAACCGCCAAGTCACCAGTAAGAAGCCAAACAGCCATCAAGTTATCAATAGAAGGCAAATTAGTCATCTAGTCATCAGCAGTAAGTCAAATAGCCGTAAAGTCATCGTTAGAAAGCAAAATTGTCGTCAAGTCATCAGTAGTAAGTCATATAGTCGTCAAGTCATGAGGAGAAATCCAAACAACCGCCAAGTCACCAGTAAGAAGCCAAACAGCCATCAAGTCATCAATAGCAAGCAAATTTGTCGTCAAGTCATCAGCATTAAGTCAAATAGCCGTAAAGTCATCGTTAGCAAGCAAAATAGTCGTCAAGTCATCGTTAGCAAGCAAAATAGTCGTCAAGTCATCAGTAGAAAGTCATATAGTCGTCAAGTCATGAGGAGAAAGCAAAACAACCGCCAAGTCACCAGTAAGAAGACAAACAGCCATCAAGTCATCAATAGAAGGCAAATTAGTCGTCAAGTCATCAGCAGTAAGTCAAATAGCCGTAAAGTCATCGTTAACAAGCGAAATAGTCGTAATTCATGGGGAGAAAGCCAAATAAGCCAAGTCACCAGTAAAAAGCCAAACAGCCATCAAGTCATCAGTAGCAAGCAAAATAGTCGTCAATTCATCGTTAGCAAGCAAAATAGTCGTCATGTCATCGTTAGCAAGCAAAATAGTCGTCAAGTCATCAAAAAAAAGCAAAATAGTCGTCAAGTCATCACTAGAAAACCAAAAAGTCGTCACGTCATCAGTAAAAAGTCATAAAGTCGTCAATTAATGACGAGAAAGCCAAACATCCGCCAAGTCACCAGTAAGAAGCCAAACAGTCATCAAGTCATCAGTAGCAAGCAAAATAGTCGTCAAGTCATCAAAAGAAAACAAAAAATTCGTCAAGTCATCACTAGAAAACCAAAAAGTCGTCACGTCATCAGTAGAAAGTCATATAGTCGTCAAGTCATGAGGAGAAAGTCAAATAACCGCCAAGTCACCAATAAGAAGCCAAACAGCTATCAAGTCATCAATAGCAAGCTAAACAGTCGTCAAATCAACAGCAGTCAGTCAAATAGTCGTAAAGTCATCGTTAGCAAGCAAAATAGTCGTCAAATCATCGTTAGCAAGCAAAATAGTCGTCAAGTCATCAAAAGAAAGCAAAATAGTCGCCAAGTCATGAGTAGAAAACCAAAAAGTCGTCAAGTCATCAGTAGAAAGTCATATAGTCGTCAAGTCATGGCGAGAAAGCCAAACAACCGCCAAGTCACCAGTTAGAAGCCAAACAGCCATCAAGTCATCAGTAGCAAGCAAAATAGTCGTCAAGTCATCAAAAGAAAGCAAAATGCTCGTCAAGTTATCAAAAGAAAGCAAAATAGTCGTCAAGTCATCAAAAGAAAGCAAAATAGTCGTCAAGTCATCATTAGAAAACAAAAAAGTCGTCAAGTAATCAGTAGAAAGTCATATAGTCAAGTCATGAGGAGAAAGTCAAATAACTGCCAAGTCACCAGTAAGAAGCCAAACAACTATCAAGTCATCAATAGCAAGCTAAACAGTCGTCAAATCAACAGCAGTCAGTCAAATAGTCGTAAAGTCATCGTTAGCAAGCAAAATAGTCGTCAGGTCATCGTTAGCAAGCAAAATGGTCGTCAAGTCATCAAAAGAAAGCAAAATAGTCGTCAAGTAATCAGTAGAAAGTCATATAGTAGTCAAGTCATGAGGAGAAAGCCAAATAACCGCCAAGTCACCAGTAAGAAGCCAAACAGGAATCAAGTCATCAATAGCAAGCTAAACAGTCGTCAAATCAACAGCAGTCAGTCAAATAGTCGTAAAATCATCGTTAGCAAGCAAAATAGTCGTCAAGTCATCAAAAGAAAGCAAAATAGTCGCCAAGTCATGAGTAGAAAACCAAAAAGTCGTCAAGTCATCAGTAGAAAGCAAAATAGTCGTCAACTCATCGTTAGCAAGCAAAGTAGTCGTCAAGTCATCGTTAGCAATCAAAATAGTCGTCAAGTCATCAGTAGAAAGTCATATAGTCGTCAAGTCATGAGGAGAAAGCCAAACAATCGCCAAGTCACAAGTAAGAAGCCAAACAGCCATCAAGTCATCAGTAGCAAGCAAAATAGTCGTCAAGTCATCGTTAGCAAGTAAAATAGTCGTCAAGTCATTGTTAGCAAGCAAAATAGTCGTCAAGTCATCAAAAGAAAGCAAAAAAGTCGTCAAGTCATGCGTAGAAAACCAAAAAGTCGTCAAGTCATCAGTAGAAAGTCATATAGTCGTCAAGTCATAAAGCAAAAGCCAAATAACCGCCAAGTCACCAGTAAGAAGCCAAACAGCCATCAAGTCATCAGTAGCAAGCAAAATAGTCGTCAATTCATCGTTAGCAAGCAAAATAGTCGTCATGTCATCGTTAGCAAGCAAAATAGTCGTCAAGTCCTCAAAAGAAAGCAAAATAGTCGTGAAGTCATCAGTAGAAAACCAAAAAGTCGTCAAGTCAGCAGTAGAAAGTCATATAGTCGTCAAGTCATGACGAGAAAGCAAAACATCCGCCAAGTCACCAGTAAGAAGCCAAACAGCCATTGAGTAATTAGTACCAAGCATAATAGTCGTCAAGTCATCAGTAGAAAACCAAAAAGTCGTCAAGTCATCAGTAGAAAGTCATATAGTCGTCAAGTCATCAGGAGAAAGCCAAACAACCGCCAAGTCACCAGTAAGAAGCCAAACAGCCATCAAGTCATCAATATAAGGCAAATTAGTCATCAAGTCATCAGCAGTAAGTCAAATAGCCGTAAAGTCATTCTAAGCAAGCAAAATAGTCGTCAAGCCATCAGTAGTAAGTCATATAGTCGTCATGTCATGAGGAGAAATCCAAACAACCGCCAAGTCACCAGTAAGAAGCCAAACAGCCATCAAGTCATCAATAGCAAGCAAATTTGTCGTCAAGTCATCAGCATTAAGTCAAATAGCCGTAAAGTCATCGTTAGCAAGCAAAATAGTCGTCAAGTCATCATTAGCAAGCAAAATAGTCGTCAATTCATCACTAGAAAACCAAAAAGTCGTCACGTCATCAGTAGAAAGTCATAAAGTCGTCAATTAATGACGAAAAAGCCAAACATCCGCCAAGTCACCAGTAAGAAGCCAAACAGCCATCAAGTCATCAATAGCAAGCAAATTTGTCGTCAAGTCATCAGCATTAAGTCAAATAGCCGTATAGTCATCGTTAGCAAGCAAAATAGTCATCAAGTCATCAGTAGCAAGCAAAATAGTCGTCAAGTCATCAAAAGAAAACAAAAAATTCGTCAAGTCATCAGTAGAGAACAAAAAAGTCGTCAAGTAATCAGTAGAAAGTTATATAGTCGTCAAGTCATGAGGAGAAAGTCAAATAACCGCCAAGTCACCAATAAGAAGCCAAACAGCTATCAAGTCATCAATAGCAAGCTAAACAGTCGTCAAATCAACAGCAGTCAGTCAAATAGTCGTAAAGTCATCGTTAGCAAGCAAAATAGTCGTCAAATCATCGTTAGCAAGCAAAATAGTCGTCAAGTCATCAAAAGAAAGCAAAATAGTCGCCAAGTCATGAGTAGAAAACCAAAAAGTCGTCAAGTCATCAGTAGAAAGTCATATAGTCGTCAAGTCATGGGGAGAAAGCCAAACAACCGCCAAGTCACCAGTTAGATGCCAAACAGCCATCAAGTCATCAGTAGCAAGCAAAATAGTCGTCAAGTCATCAAAAGAAAGCAAAATACTCGTCAAGTTATCAAAAAAAAGCAAAATTGTCGTCAAGTCATCAAAAGAAAGCAAAATAGTCGTCAAGTCATCATTAGAAAACAAAAAAGTCGTCAAGTAATCAGTAGAAAGTCATATAGTCAAGTCATGAGGAGAAAGTAAAATAACTGCCAAGTCACCAGTAAGAAGCCAAACAACTATTAAGTCATCAATAGCAAGCTAAACAGTCGTCAAATCAACAGCAGTCAGTCAAATAGTCGTAAAGTCATCGTTAGCAAGCAAAATAGTCGTCAGGTCATCGTTAGCAAGCAAAATGGTCGTCAAGTCATCAAAAGAAAGCAAAATAGTCGTCAAGTAATCAGTAGAAAGTCATATAGTAGTCAAGTCATGAGGAGAAAGCCAAATAACCGCTAAGTCACCAGTAAGAAGCCAAACAGCCATCAAGTCATCAATAGCAAGCAAATTTGTCGTCAAGTCATCAGCATTAAGTCAAATAGCCGTATAGTCATCGTTAGCAAGCAAAATAGTCATCAAGTCATCCGTAGCAAGCAAAATAGTCGTCAAGTCATCAAAAGAAAACAAAAAATTCGTCAAGTCTTCAGTAGAAAACAAAAAAGTCGTCAAGTAATCAGTAGAAAGTTATATAGTCGTCAAGTCATGAGGAGAAAGTCAAATAACCGCCAATTCACCAATAAGAAGCCAAACAGCTATCAAGTCATCAATAGCAAGCTAAACAGTCGTCAAATCAACAGCAGTCAGTCAGATAGCCATAAAGTCATCGTTAGCTAGCAAAATAGTCGTCAAATCATCGTTAGCAAGCAAAATAGTCGTCAAGTCATCAAAAGAAAGCAAAATAGTCGCCAAGTCATGAGTAGAAAACCAAAAAGTCGTCAAGTCATCAGTAGAAAGTCATATAGTCGTCAAGTCATGGGGAGAAAGCCAAACAACCGCCAAGTCACCAGTTAGAAGCCAAACAGCCATCAAGTCATCAGTAGCAAGCAAAATAGTCGTCAAGTCATCAAAAGAAAGCAAAATACTCGTCAAGTTATCAAAAAAAAGCAAAATTGTCGTCAAGTCATCAAAAGAAAGCAAAATAGTCGTCAAGTCATCATTAGAAAACAAAAAAGTCGTCAAGTAATCAGTAGAAAGTCATATAGTCAAGTCATGAGGAGAAAGTCAAATAACTGCCAAGTCACCAGTAAGAAGCCAAACAACTATCAAGTCATCAATAGCAAGCTAAACAGTCGTCAAATCAACAGCAGTCAGTCAAATAGTCGTAAAGTCATCGTTAGCAAGCAAAATAGTCGTCAGGTCATCGTTAGCAAGCAAAATGGTCGTCAAGTCATCAAAAGAAAGCAAAATAGTCGTCAAGTAATCAGTAGAAAGTCATATAGTAGTCGAGTCATGAGGAGAAAGCCAAATAACTGCCAAGTCACCAGTAAGAAGCCAAACAACTATCAAGTCATCAATAGCAAGCTAAACAGTCGTCAAATCAACAGCAGTCAGTCAAATAGTCGTAAAATCATCGTTAGCAAGCAAAATAGTCGTCAAGTCATCAAAAGAAAGCAAAATACTCGCCAAGTCATGAGTAGAAAACCAAAAAGTCGTCAAGTCATCAGTAGAAAGCAAAATAGCCGTCAACTCATCGTTAGCAAGCAAAGTAGTCGTCAAGTCATCGTTAGCAATCACAATAGTCGTCAAGTCATCAGTAGAAAGTCATATAGTCGTCAAGTCATTAGGAGAAAGCCAAACAACCGCCAAGTCACTAGTAAGAAGCCAAACAGCCATCAAGTCATCAGTAGCAAGCAAAATAGTCGTCAAGTCATCGTTAGCAAGTAAAATAGTCGTCAAGTCATTGTTAGCAAGCAAAATAGTCGTCAAGTCATCAAAAGAAAGCAAAATAGTCGTCAAGTCATGCTTGGAAAACCAAAAAGTCGTCAAGTCATCAGTAGAAAGTCATATAGTCGTCAGGTCATAAAGCGAAAGCCAAATAACCGCCAAGTCACCAGTAAGAAGCCAAACAGCCATCAAGTCATCAGTAGCAAGCAAAATAGTCGTCAATTCATCGTTAGCAAGCAAAATAGTCGTCATGTCATCGTTAGCAAGCAAAATAGTCGTCAAGTCATCAAAAGAAAGCAAAATAGTCGTGAAGTCATCAGTAGAAAACCAAAAAGTCGTCAAGTCAGCAGTAGAAAGTCATATAGTCGTCAAGTCATGAGGAGAAAGCCAAACAACCGCCAAGTCGCCAGTAAGAAGCCAAACAGCCATCAAGTCATCGATAGAAGGCAAATTAGTCATCAAGTCATCAGCAGTAAGTCAAATAGCCGTAAAGTCATCGTTAGAAAGCAAAATAGTCGTCAAGTCATCAGTAGTAAATCATATAGTCGTCAAGTCATGAGAAATCCAAACAACCGCCAAGTCACCAGTAAGAAGCCAAACAGCCATCAAGTCATCAATAGCAAGCAAATTTGTCTTCAAGTCATCAGCATTAAGTCAAATATCCGTATAGTCATCGTTAGCAAGCAAAATAGTCGTCAAGTCATCGTTAGCAAGCGAAATAGTCGTCAACTCATCAAAAGAAAGCAAAATAGTCGTCAAGTCATCAAAAAAAAGCAAAATAGTCGTCAAGTCATCAGTAGAAATTCATATAGTCGTCAAGTTATAAAGCGAAATCCAAACATCCGCCAAGTCACCAGTAAGAAGCCAAACAGCCATTGAGTAATTAGTACCAAGCATAATAGTCGTCAAGTCATCAGTAGAAAACCAAAAAGTCGTCAAGTCATCAGTAGAAAGTCATATAGTCGTCAAGTCATGAGGAGAAAGCCAAACAACCGCCAAGTCACCAGTAAGAAGCCAAACAGCCATCAAGTCATCAATATAAGGCAAATTAGTCATCAAGTCATCAGCAGTAAGTCAAATAGCCGTAAAGTCATTCTAAGCAAGCAAAATAGTCGTCAAGCCATCAGTAGTAAGTCATATAGTCGTCATGTCATGAGGAGAAATCCAAACAACCGCCAAGTCACCAGTAAGAAGCCAAACAGCCATCAAGTCATCAATAGCAAGTAAATTTGTCGTCAAGTCATCAGCATTAAGTCAAATAGCCGTATAGTCATCGTTAGCAAGCAAAATAGTCGTCAAGTCATCGTTAGCAAGCAAAATAGTCGTCAAGTCATCAAAAGAAAGCAAAATATTCGTCAAGTCATCAAAAGAAAGCAAAATAGTCGTCAAGTCATCAGTAGAAAGTCATATAGTCGTAAACTCATAAAGCTAAAGCCAAACAACCGCCAAGTCACCAGTAAGAAGCCAAACAGCCATCAAGTCATCAGTAGCAAGCAAAATAGTCGTCGATTCATCGTAAGCAAGCAAAATAGTCGTCAAGTCATCAAAAGAAAGCAAAATAAGCGTCAAGTCATCAAAAGAAAGGAAAATAGTCGTCAAGTCATCAGTAGAAAACAAAAAAGTCGTCAAGTAATCAGTAGAAAGTCATATAGTCGTCAAGTCATGAGGAGAAAGCCAAATAACCGCCAAGTCACCAATAAGAAGCCAAACAGCCATCAACACATCAATAGCAAGCTAAACTGATGTCAAATCAACAGCAGTAAGTCAAACAGGCTAAAAGTCATCGTTAGCAAGCAAAATAGTCCTCAATTCATCGTTAGGAAGCAAAAAGTCGTCTAGTCATCAAAAGAAAGCAAAATAGTCGTCAAGTAATCAGTAGAAAGTCATATAGTCGTCAAGTCATGAGGAGAAAGCCAAATAACCGCCAAGTCACCAGTAAGAAGCCAAACAGGTATCAAGTCATCAATAGCAAGCTAAACAGTCGTCAAATCAACAGCAGTCAGTCAAATAGTCGTAAAATCATCGTTAGCAAGCAAAATAGTCGTCAAGTCATCAAAAGAAAGCAAAATAGTCGCCAAGTCATGAGTAGAAAACCAAAAAGTCGTCAAGTCATCAGCATTAAGTCAAATAGCTTTAAAGTCATCGTTAGCAAGCAAAATAGTCGTCAAGTCATCGTTAGCAAGCAAAATAGTCGTCAAGTCATCAGTAGAAAACCATAAAGTCGTCAGGTCATCAGTAGAAAGTCATATAGTCGTCAAGTCATGAGGAGAAAGCAAAACAACCGCCAAGTCACCAGTAAGAAGCTAAACAGCCATCAAGTCATCAATAGAAGGCAAATTAGTCGTCAAGTCATCAGCAGTAAGTCAAATAGCCGTAAAGTCATCGTTAACAAGCGAAATAGTCGTAATTCATGGGGAGAAAGCCAAATAATCCAAGTCACCAGTAAGAAGCCAAACAGCCATCAAATCATCAGTAGCAAGCAAAATAGTCGTCAATTTATCGTTAGCAAGCAAAATAGTCGTCATGTCATCGTTAGCCATCAAGTCATCAGTAGCAAGCAAAATAGTCGTCATGTCATCGTTAGCAAGCAAAATAGTCGTCAAGTCATCAAAAGAAAGCAAAATAGTCGTCAAGTCATCACTAGAAAACCAAAAAGTCGTCACGTCATCAGTAAAAAGTCATAAAGTCGTCAATTAATGACGAGAAAGCCAAACATCCGCCAAGTCACCAGTAAGAAGCCAAACAGTCATCAAGTCATCAGTAGCAAGCAAAGTAGTCGTCAAGTCATCAAAAGAAAACAAAAAAATTCGTCAAGGCATCAGTAGAAAACAAAAAAGTCGTCAAGTAATCAGTAGAAAGTCATATAGTCGTCAAGTCATGAGGAAAAAGTCAAATAACCGCCAAGTCACCAGTAAGAAGCCAAACAGTCACCAAGTCATCAATAGCAAGCTAAACAGTCGTCAAATCAACAGCAGTCAGTCAAATAGTCGTAAAGTCATCGTTAGCAAGCAAAATAGTCGTCAAGTCATCAAAAGAAAGCCAAATAGTCGCCAAGGCATGAGTAGAAAACCAAAAAGTCGTCAAGTCATCAGTAGAAAGTCATATAGTCGTCAACTCATCGTTAGCAAGCAAATTAGTCGTCAAGTCATTGTTAGCAATCAAAAGAGTCGTCAAGTCATCAGTAGAAAGTCATATAGTCGTCAAGTCATGAGGAAAAAGCCAAACAACCGCCAAGTCACTAGTAAGAAGCCAAACAGCCATCAAGTCATCAGTAGCAAGCAAAATAGTCGTCAAGTCATCGTTAGCAAGCAAAATAGTCGTCAAGTCATCAAACGAAAGCAAAATAGTCGTCAAGTCATCAGTAGAAAGTCATATAGTCGTCAAGTCATGAGGAGAAATCCAAACAACCGCCAAGTCACCAGTAAGAAGCCAAACAGCCATTAAGTCATCAATAGCAAGCAAATTTGTCGTCAAGTCATCAGCATTAAGTCAAATAGCCGTAAAGTCATCGTTAGCAAGCAAAATAGTCGTCAAGTCATCGTTAGCAAGCAAAATAGTCGTCAAGTCATCAGTAGAAAACCATAAAGTCGTCAGGTCATCAGTAGAAAGTCATATAGTCGTCAAGTCATGAGGAGAAAGCAAAACAACCGCGAAAGCCAAATAACCGCCAAGTCACCAGTAAGAAGCCAAACAGCCATCAAGTCATCAGTAGCAAGCAAAATAGTCGTCAAATAGCCGTAAAGTCATCGTTAACAAGCGAAATAGTCGTAATTCATGGGGAGAAAGCCAAATAAGCCAAGTCACCAGTAAGAAGCCAAACAGCCATCAAGTCATCAGTAGCAAGCAAAATAGTCGTCAATTCATCGTTAGCAAGCAAAATAGTCGTCATGTCACCGTTAGCAAGCAAAATAGTCGTCAAGTCATCAAAAGAAAGCAAAATAGTCGTCAAGTCATCACTAGAAAACCAAAAAGTCGTCACGTCATCAGAAAAAAGTCATAAAGTCAATTAATGACGAGAAAGCCAAACATCCGCCAAGTCACCAGTAAGAAGCCAAACAGTCATCAAGTCATCAGTAGCAAGCAAAATAGTCGTCAAGTCATCAAAAGAAAACAAAAAATTCGTCAAGTCATCAGTAGAAAACACAAAAGTCGTCAAGTAATCAGTAGAAAGTCATATAGTCGTCAAGTCATGAGGAAAAAGTCAAATAACCGCCAATTCACCAGTAAGAAGCCAAACAACTATCAAGTCATCAATAGCAAGCTAAACAGTCGTCAAATCAACAGCAGTCAGTCAAATAGTCGTAAAGTCATCGTTAGCAAGCAAAATAGTCGTCAAGTCATCGTTAGCAAGCAAAATAGTCAAGTCAACAAAAGAAAGCAAAATAGTCGTCAAGTAATCAGAAGAAAGTCATATAGTCGTCAAGTCATGAGGAGAAAGCTAAATAACCGCCAAATCACCAGTAAGAAGCCAAACAGGAATCAAGTTATCAATAGCAAGCTAAACAGTCGTCAAATCAACAGCAGTCAGTCAAATAGTCGTAAAATCATCGTTAGCAAGCAAAATAGTCGTCAAGTCATCTTAAGAAAGCAAAATAGTCGTCAAGTCATGAGTAGAAAGCCAAACAACCGCCAAGTCACTAGTAAGAAGCCAAACAGCCATCAAGTCATCAGTAGCAAGCAAAATAGTCGTCAAGTCATCGTTAGCAAGCAAAATAGTCGTCATGTCATCGTTAGCAAGCAAAATAGTCGTCAAGTCATAAGTAGAAAACCAAAAAGTCGTCAAGTCATCAGTAGAAAGTCATATAGTCGTCAAGTCCTGAGGAGAAAGCCAAACAACCGCCAAGTCACCAGTAAGAAGCCAAACAGCCATCAAGTCATCAATATAAGGCAAATTAGTCATCAAGTCATCAGCAGTAAGTCAAATAGCCGTAAAGTCATCGTAAGCAACCAAAAAAGTTGTCACGTCATCAGTAGTAAGTCATATAGTCGTCAAGTCATGAGGAGAAATCCAAACAACCGCCAAGTCACCAGTAAGAAGCCAAACAGCCATCAAGTCATCAATAGCAAGCAAATTTGTCGTCAAGTCATCAGCATTAAGTCAAATTGCCGTATAGTCATCCTTAGCAAGCAAAATAGTCGTCAAGTCATCGTTAGCAAGCAAAATAGTCGTCAAGTCATCAAAAAAAAAGCAAAATAGTCGTCAAGTCATCAAAAGAAAGCAAAATAGTCGTCAAGTCATCACTAGAAAGTCATATAGTCGTCAAGTCATAAAGCGAAAGCCAAATAACCGCCAAGTCACCAGTAAGAAGCCAAACAGCCATCAAGTCATCAGTAGCAAGCAAAATAGTCGTCAATTCATCGTTAGCAAGCAAAATAGTTGTCATGTCATCGTTAGCAAGCAAAATAGTCGTCAAGTCATCAAAAGAAAGCAAAATAGTCGTGAAGTCATCAGTAGAAAACACAAAAGTCGTCAAGTCATCAGCAGAAAGTCATATAGTCGTCAAGTCATGAGGAGAAAGCCAAACAAGCGCCAAGTCACCAGTAAGAAGCCAAACAGCCATCAAGTCATCAATATAAGGCAAATTAGTCATCAAGTCATCAGCAGTAAGTCAAATAGCCGTAAAGTCATCGTAAGCAAGCAAAATAGTCGTCAAGTCATCAGTAGTAAGTCATATAGTCGTCAAGTCATAAAGCGAAAGCCAAATAACCGCCAAGTCACCAGTAAGAAGCCAAACAGCCTTTAAGTCATCCGTAGCAAACGAAATAGTCGTCAATTCATCGTTAGCAAGCAAAATAGTCGTCAAGTCATGGTTAGCAAGCAAAATAGTCGTCAAGTCATCAAAAGAAGGCAAATTAGTCAAGTCATCAGCAGTAAGTCAAATGGATGTAAAGTCATCGTTAGCAAGCAAAATAGTCGTCACGTCATCACTAATAAGTCATATAGTCGTCAAGTCATGAGGAGAAATCCAAACAACCGCCAAGTCACCAATAAGAATCCAAACAGCCATCAAGTCATCAATAGCCTTCAATGCATTAACAGAAAGCAAATTAGCTATCAAGTCGTCAGCAGCAAGCCAACTAGACATCCAGACATAAAAAACAATGCAACTAGCCATCAAGTCATTAGCTGCAAGCCGACTTCTCTTTAGTTCATAAATTTGAAATCTACTAGTCCTCTAGTCATCAGCTGCAAACCAACTAGCTATAAAGATTTTAACAGCAAGCCAAATAGCCATCAAGATTTCAACAACAAGCCAATTAGCCGGAAAATACGGAGCACGTACTTCAGGAATGTACTTTGTATAGCCAGGCACGAGTCAGATACTGGCCCCTGCCCACCCCACTCAGGGGAAAATTATATGGGGCACCTGCCAAACTAGAGACCACATTCCGGTATGTTCACGAAGTTGGACTTGTTGTCTGAATCCTCCACCATATTCTCAATTAAGAACGAAGAAGAAGAAGAAGCCATTATTCGCAAGAAAATAGACATTAAGCCAATTCATATTCAGTTATTCGAATAGCCATTACGTCATCACCAGCAAGCTATCTAACACTCAAGTCATCTACAGCAAGTCTACTATCCATCCAGTCATCATCAGTAAGCCACCTAGCCGCCATTTCATCAACAACAATCAAACTAGCCAACAAGTCATCAGCAACAAGCCAACTAGTTGTCAAACCATCAACAACAAGCCAACTAGCTGTTAAATCAACAGCAGCAAGTCAAATAGCTGTCGTGTTATAAGAAGTAAACTAATAAACAATCTATTCATTAGTAGAAAGAAAAGTAGCTGTCAAGTGATTAGCAGCAGGCAGAGTAGCTAAGTCAAGAGAAGCAAACCAAGTATCTGTCAAGACATCATCAGTAAACAACCTAGCTACATGTCCTCAGCAACAAGCCAACTAGTCATCAAGTCATCATCAACAAGCCAACAATCCATCAAATAAACAGCAGTAAGTCAAATAGCTGTCGTGTTATACGTTGTGAACTAATAAACAATCTATTTATAAGTAGAAAGAAAAGTAGCTGTCAAGTGATTAGCAGCAGGCAGAATAGCTAAGTCAAGTGAAGGAAACCAAGTATCCATCAAGATATCATAAGCAAGCCAACTAGATATCAATTCATCAACAACAAGCATACTAGCCATCAAGTCATCAGCAGCAAGCCAACTAGCCATCAAATCAACAGCAGTAAGTCAAATAGCTGTCGTGTTGTAAGTAGTTAATTAATAAACAATCTGTTCATTAGTAGAAAGAAAAGTAGCTGTCAAGTGATTAGCAGCAGGCAGAGTAGCTAAGTCAAGTGAAGGAAACCAAGTATCCATCAAGATATCATAAGCAAGCCAACTAGAAATCAATTCATCAACAACAAGCATACTAGCCATCAAATCAACAGTAGTAAGTCAAATAGCTGTCGTGTTATCATTAGTAAACTAATAAACAATCTATTCATTAGTAGAAAGAAAAGTAGCTGTCAAGTGATTAGCAGCAGGCAGAGTAGCTAAGTCAAGAGAAGAAAACCAAGTATCTGTCAAGACATCATCAGTAAACAACCTAGCTGACATGTCCTCAGCAACAAGCCAACTAGTCATCAAGTCATCATCAACAAGCCAAGAATCCATCAAATCAACAGCAGTAAGTCAAATAGCTGTCGTGTTATAAGTTGTGAACTAATAAACAATCTATTTATTAGTAGAAAGAAAAGTAGCTGTCAAGTGATTAGCAGCAGGCAGAATAGCTAAGTCAAGTGAAGGAAACCAAGTATCCATCAAGATATCATAAGCAAGCCAACTAGATATCAATTCATCAACAACAAGCATACTAGCCATCAAGTCATCAGCAGCAAGCCAACTAGCCATCAAATCAACAGCAGTAAGTCAAATAGCTGTCGTGTTGTAAGTAGTTAATTAATAAACAATCTGTTCATTAGTAGAAAGAAAAGTAGCTGTCAAGTGATTAGCAGCAGGCAGAGTAGCTAAGTCAAGTGAAGGAAACCAAGTATCCATCAAGATATCATAAGCAAGCCAACTAGAAATCAATTCATCAACAACAAGCATACTAGCCATCAAATCAACAGTAGTAAGTCAAATAGCTGTCGTGTTATCATTAGTAAACTAATAAACAATCTATTCATTAGTAGAAAGAAAAGTAGCTGTCAAGTGATTAGCAGCAGGCAGAGTAGCTAAGTCAAGAGAAGCAAACCAAGTATCTGTCAAGACATCATCAGTAAACAACCTAGCTGACATGTCCTCAGCAACAAGCCAACTAGTCATCAAGTCATCATCAACAAGCCAAGAATCCATCAAATCAACAGCAGTAAGTCAAATAGCTGTCGTGTTATAAGTTGTGAACTAATAAACAATCTATTTATTAGTAGAAAGAAAAGTAGCTGTCAAGTGATTAGCAGCAGGCAGAATAGCTAAGTCAAGTGAAGGAAACCAAGTATCCATCAAGATATCATAAGCAAGCCAACTAGATATCAATTCATCAACAACAAGCCAACTAGTCATCAAGTCATCATCAACAAGCCAAGAATCCATCAAATCAACAGCAGTAAGTCAAATAGCTGTCGTGTTATAAGTTGTGAGCTAATAAACAATCTATTTATTAGTAGAAAGAAAAGTAGCTGTCAAGTGATTAGCAGCAGGCAGAATAGCTTTCAAGAGAAGCAAACCAAGTATCTGTCAAATCATTATCAGCAAGCCACCTCGACATCAAGTCATAAGCATCAAGCCAACTAATTGTCAAGGCATCATCAATAAGCCAACATGCCGTTAAATCAACAGCAGTAAGTCAAATAGCTGTCGTGTTATCATTAGTAAACTAATAAAGAATCTATTCATTAGTAGAAAGAAAAGTAGCTGTCACGTGATTAGCAGCAGGCAGAATAGCTAAGTCAAGTGAAGGAAACCAAGTATCCATAAAGATATCATAAGCAAGCCAACTAGAAATCAATTCATCAACAACAAGCATACTAGCCATCAAGTCATCAGCAACAAGCCAACTAGCCATCAAATCAACAGCAGTAAGTCAAATAGCTGTTGTGTTGTAAGTAGTTAACTAATAAACAATAATCTATTCATTAGTAGAAAGAAAAGTAGCTGTCAAGTGATTAGCAGCAGGTAGAGTCAAGAGAAGTAAACCAAGTATTCGTCAAGACATCATCAGCAAGCCACCTAACCGTCATGTCATCAGCAACAAGCCAACTGATTGTCAAGGCATCATCAACAAGCCAACTAGCCATTAAATCAACGGCAATAAGTCAAATAGCTGTCGTGTTATCAGTAGTAAACTAATAAACAATCTATTCATTAGTAGCAAGAAAAGTAGCTGTCAAGAGAAGCAAAACAAGTATCCATCAAGACATCATAAGCAATCCAACTAGCCATTAAGTCACCAGCAGGAACCAACTGGCCAATCATTTACAAGAAAGTAGAGAATAAGCCAAGTCATCATAAGCAATTTGAATAGCCTTCAATGCATTAACAGAAAGCCAACTAGCCATCCAGACATCAAAAGCAATGCAACTAGCCATCAAGTCATCACCAGCAAGCCGAATTCTCTTCAGTTCATAAACTTGAAATCTACTAGTCCTCTAGTCATCAGCTGCAAACCAACTAGATATAAAGATTTTAATTGCAAGCCAAATAGCCATTAAGATTTCAACTAGCCAATTAGCAAGAAAATAGACAATAAGCCCATTCATCATCAGCTATTCAAATAGCCATCATGTCATCATTAGCAAGCTAATTTATTCAAGACTTCAACAGAAAGGCAAGTAGCTTTCAAGTCACAAGCACGATTCTTCATCAATTCCACAACCTTTAAGTCATCAACAGCAAGCACGTTTCTCGTCAATTTATGAGTAGTCAATCAGCAGGAAAAGTAGCCATTGTCATCAGCAGCATTCCAACTAGCCCTACTTTAGCCTACAAGTAAACAGAGGCCCGCCATTAGCCTTCAAGTAAACAGAGGCCCGCCATTAGCCTTCAAGTAAACAGAGGCCCCTCATTAGCCTTCAAGTAAACAGAGCCCCGCCATTAGCCTTCAAGTAAACAGAGGCACCTCATTAGCCTTCAAGTAAACAGAGGCACCTCATTAGCCTTCAAGTAAACAGGGGCCCGCCATTAGCCTTCAAGTAAACAGGGGCCCGCCATTAGCCTGCCATTAGCCTTCAAGTAAACAGAAGCCCGCCATTAGCCAAGTAAACAGAGGCCCGCCATGAGCCAAGTAAACAGAGGCCCGCCATGAGCCAAGTAAACAGAGGCCCGCCATGAGCCAAGTAAACAGAGGCCCACAATGAGCCAAGTAAACAGAGGCCCGCCATGAGCCAAGTAAACAGAGGCCCGCAATGAGCCAAGTAAACAGAGGCCCGCCATTAGCCTTCAAGTAAACAGAGGCCCGCAATGAGCCAAGTAAACAGAGGCCCGCCATTAGCCTTCAAGTAAACAGAGGCACCTCAACAGCCTTATGTAGAGGACCGCCATTAGCCTTCAATTAAACAGAGGCCTGTCATTAGCCTTCAAGTAAACAGAGGTTCGCCATTAGCCTTCAAGTAAACAGAGGCCCGCCATTAGTCTTCAAGTAAACAGAGGCCCGCCATTAGCCTTCAAGTAAACAGAGGCCCGCCATTAGTCTTCAAGTAGAGGCCCGCCATTAGCCTTCAAGTAAACAGAGGCCTGCCATGAGCCAAGTAAACAGAGGCCCGCCATGAGCTAAGTAAACAGAGGCCCGCCATTAGCGTTTAAGTAAAAAATAAGTTAACCAACTAACCGTCAGGTTATTATGTCCTTAAAGAACCAGCATCAACTACCCAACTGAAAACCAACCAACAAAACGAAGCAACAAAACACAACCCTACTACTAAATGACAACCAACCAAACGTCGACCACCAGCCAACGAACTACAACTAACACCACTAACCGACAATTGACCAACGAACGACAACCGACCAACCAATTACAACTAATCCACTAATCGACGACCAACCAACAAACGACCACAAAACTACGAATCACAACTAACACCACTAACCGACAATTGACCAACGAACGACAACCGACCAACCAATTACAACTAATCCACTAATCGACGACCAACCAACAAACGACCACAAAACTACGAATCACAACTAACACCACTAACCGATAACCGACCAACCAACGACAACTAATCCACTAATCGACGACCAACCAACCAACCAACGACCACAAAACTACGAACCACAACTAACACCACTAACCGACAACCGACCAACCAACGACAACTAATCCACTAATCGACGACCAACCAACCAACGACCACAAAACTACGAACCACAACTAACACCACTAACCGACAACTGACCAACGAACGACAACCGACCAACCAATGACAACTAATCCACTAATCGACGACCAACCAACCAACGACCACAAAACTACGAACCACAACTAACACCACTAACCGACAACCGACCAACCAACGACAACTAATCCACTAATCGACGACAAACCAACCAACCAACGACCACAAAAATACGAACCACAAATAACACCACTAACCGACAACTGACCAACGAACGACAACCGACCAACCAATGACAACTAATCCACTAACCGACGACCAACCAACCAACGACCACAAAACTACGAACCACAACTAACACCACTAACCAACAACCGACCAACCAATGACAACTAACCCACTAATCGACGACCAACCAACCAACGACCACAAAACTACGAACCACAACTAACACCACTAACCGACAACCGACCAACCAACGACAACTAATCCACTAATCGACGACCAACCAACCAACGACCACAAAACTACGAACCACAACTAACACCACTAACCGACAACTGACCAACGAACGACAACCGACCAACCAATGACAACTAATCCACTAATCAACGACCAACCAATCAACGACCACAAAACTACGAACCACAACTAACACCACTAACCGACAACTGACCAACGAACGACAACCGACCAACCAATGACAACTAATCCACTAATCGACGACCAACCAACCAACGACCACAAAACTACGAACCACAACTAACACCACTAACCGACAACCGACCAACCAACGACAACTAATCCACTAATCGACGACCAACCAACCAACGACCACAAAACTACGAACCACAACTAACACCACTAACCGACAACTGACCAACGAACGACAACCGACCAACCAATGACAACTAATCCACTAATCAACGACCAACCAATCAACGACCACAAAACTACGAACCACAACTAACACCACTAACCGACAACTGACCAACGAACGACAACCGACCAACCAATGACAACTAATCCACTAATCGACGACCAACCAACCAACGACCACAAAACTACGAACCACAACTTACACCACTAACCGACAACTGACCAACCAACGACAACTAATCCACTAATCGACGACAAACCAACCAACCAACGACCACAAAAATACGAACCACAAATAACACCACTAACCGACAACCGACCAACCAACGACAACTAAGCCACTAATCGACGACCAACCAACCAACCAACGATCACAAAACTATGAACCACAACTAACACCACTAACCGACAACTGACCAACGAACGACAACCGACCAACCAATGACAACTAATCCACTAATCGACGACCAACCAACCAACGACCACAAAACTACGAACCACAACTAACACCACTAACCGACAACCGACCAACCAACGACAACTAATCCCCTAATCGACGACCAACCAACCAACGACCACAAAACTACGAACCACAACTAACACCACTAACCGACAACCGACCAACCAACGACAACTAATCCACTAATCAACGACCAACCAACCAACGACCACAAAACTACGAACCACAACTAACACCACTAACCGACAACTGACCAACGAACGACAACCGACCAACCAATGACAACTAATCCACTAATCGACGACCAACCAACCAACGACCACAAAACTACGAACCATAACTAACACCACTAACCGACAACTGACCAACCATTGACAACTAATCCACTAATCGACGACAAACCAACCAACCAACGACCACAAAAATACGAACCACAAATAACACCACTAACCGACAACCGACCAACCAACGACAACTAATCCACTAATCGACGACCAACCAACCAACCAACGATCACAAAACTACGAACCACAACTAACACCACTAACCGACAACCGACCAACCAACGACAACTAATCCACTAATCGACGACCAACCAACCAACGACCACAAAACTACGAACCACAACTAACACCACTAACCGACAACTGACCAACGAACGACAACCGACCAACCAATGACAACTAATCCACTAATCGACGACCAACCAACCAACGACCACAAAACTACGAACCACAACTAACACCACTAACCGACAACCGACCAACCAACGACAACTAATCCACTAATCAACGACCAACCAATCAACGACCACAAAACTACGAACCACAACTAACACCACTAACCGACAACTGACCAACGAACGACAACCGACCAACCAATGACAACTAATCCACTAATCGACGACCAACCAACCAACGACCACAAAACTACGAACCACAACTAACACCACTAACCGACAACCGACCAACCAACGACAACTAATCCACTAATCGACGACCAACCAACCAACCAACCAACCAACCAACCAACCAACCAACGACCACAAAACTACGAACCACAACTAACACCACTAACCGACAACCGACCAACCAACGACAACTAATCCACTAATCGACGACAAACCAACCAACCAACGACCACAAAACTACGAACCACAACTAACACCACTAACCGACAACCGACCAACCAACGACAACTAATCCACTAATCGACGACCAACCAACCAACCAACCAACCAACCAACCAACCAACCAACGACCACAAAACTACGAACCACAACTAACACCACTAACCGACAAACTACCAACCAACAACAACTAATCCACTAATCGACGACCAACCAACCAACCAACGATCACAAAACTACGAACCACAACTAACACCACTATCCGACAACCGACCAACCAACGACAACTAATCCACTAACCGACGACCAACCAACCAACCAACGACCACAAAACTACGAACTACAACTAACACCACTAACCGACAACTGACCAACGAACGACAACTTACCCATTAACAACCAACCAACGACCACCAACCAACGAACCACAGCTAGCACCAGTAGCCGACAACCGACTAACTAACGACAACTCAATCACCAAACGTAACCAAATAAGGTCTACAAACTAACATACGACATTTAACACCACTAAACGACAAACAACAGTCAGTTTATTAGGTAAGAACAAGAACGCGTTGAAACCAGCATCAGAAACCAACCGGCAGCCAGCAAGAACCTGGATCTAACCCGGATGCCGGGAACCCATCAAGAATTCTACAATCCAACAAGAACCCTCCAACCCAATTCTACAATACAAGTTCTCTGCAACCCTTAAACAAACCCAACATTAAGATGCAACTCAACATGATTTTTGTGAATCAACAAGAACACTGCGACACAACAGGCAGAAAGATTAAACGCTCTGAAATTATTGGTGAGTGCTTGATGCTTAATGCTCAGTTTTCACAGTTTAGATTTCAGTACTAATAAACAAAAATAATGTTCAAAGTTTTAATAGTAGCAATACATTTTTGCTAAATAGTAATAAATCAGATTTGGAAGTATTGTATTCTAATTATATGATATATAAAGAAGCTAAGTAAACTAATACACACCATATTTCAGACAGCCCACAAGCCCACAACCAAGAAGGAGCCAGCATACTCTCAGTCAATGTAATATCTGCCAGCCTTCAAGTCAACAAGAAAATGGACGTCAACCTATTATATGTCAAAATATTATCAGCCCAAAGCCCTTAACAAAAAAGAGACTAGCCTACTTTCCATCAACATATTACTTGCTAGCTCACGATACAAATGAAGCCAGCTTTTTATCATCAACCTTTCACCAGCATTCTCAACCAAGAAGTCAACCTTATACCCGTCAAATTATCTAATTAGCTGCAAGCTAATTTGCCAAGAGATTTCCAGTTGCTAACCCACCAGCCTGCAAGCATCCCGCACGACCGAGAATCAGCAGTTATCCGCAAGTCACTCGCCCAACCAGTAATGAATCTGAAAACATCCACAACCCGACAGCACTTCAGTACCTAGTCTTATTGACAATACTAACTAGCAAATAGTACAAGCAGAAGAAAGCCAACCAGCCAAAAACAAACAGCAACCTACCCATAAATGTAAATACCAATAACGACTACAAACCCAATATTCTAACATCCAGAGCAATACAATACAAGCAACCATCTGCTAGCACATCAGCTAATAACTAGACATAAGTCCGCAAAGAAGCAGACAAGTAACCAGCCTACTAGTTGACCAGCAACCTGACCTCTAGCCATCAACCAAAGAGCATTCAAAACCAATAGACCAGAGCTTACACGAATCAAGCCTAGAATTCTGCATCCAAATAAAAATCATGCAACCAACCATGAATCTTGCAACCAACCATGAATCATGCAACCGACATGAATCTTTCAACACATCAAGAATTTTGCAACCCAACAAAAAGCTGCAACCCAATAAAAAGATGCAATCCATCAAGAATCCTGTCACCTATCAAAAATTCTACAACCCATCAAAAATCCTGCAACCGAACAAGAATCCTACAAACCATCAAGAATTCTTCCACCAATCAAAAATCCTGCAACTCAAAAAGAATCCTGCAACCTATCAAGAAACCTGCCACCCATCAAGAAACCTGCCACCCATCAAGAATCCAGCAAGCCATCAAGAATCCTGCAACCCAAATAGATTTCTGCAACCCAACAAGGATCCTACCAAAAAACAAGAATTGTGCGAATCAACAAGAATTCTACAACCCATCAAAAATCCTGCAACCGAACAAGAATCCTGCAACCCAAAAAGATTTCTGCAACCCAACAAAGATCCTACAAATAAAAAAAAAAGAATTATGCAAATAACAAGTTTTCTGCAACCAAACAAAAAAAACCTGCAGCCCATCAAGAATCCAGCGACCCAACATGATTTCTGCAAACCAAACAAGGATCGTACAAAAAAAAAGAATTATGCAAGATTTCTTCAACCTAACAATCCTGTACCTCATCACGAATACTGTAACCCATAAAAAATCCTGCAAGCAATCATGAATTTTGCAACCCAAAAAGATTTCTGCAATCCAACAAGGATCCTACCAAAAAAAAAAAGAATTATGCAAATCAACAATAATTGTGCAACACATAAAAAATCCTGCAATCCTTCAAGAATTCTGCAACTCATCAAGAATTCTGTGACCCACCAAAAATCCTGCTACTCAAAAAGAATCCTGCAAACCATCAAGAAACCTGCCATCCATTAAGAAACCTGCCACCTAAAAACAATAACACAACCTAATATATATCCTGCAACCCATCAAGAAACTTGTGACCCATCAAGAAACCTGTAACCCATCAAGAATATTGTAACCCATCAAGAAACCTGCAAGCCATCAAAAATCCTGCAACCCAACAAGATCTCTGAGACCAAACATAAATCATTCAACAGAACAAGAATCCTCAGCCCCACAAGAATCCTGAACCTCAACAAGAATCATGCAACCCATCAAGAATCTACCAAAAAAGTCAAGATTTCTGCAACCAAAATGATTTCTGAAACCCAACACGAATCCTGCAAAAAAAAAAAAGAAAAGATTTCTATAACCCAATACGCTTTCATTTCTGCAACCCAACAAGATTTCTGCAACCCAACACGATTACAGCAACACAACATGATTTCTGCAACCAAACGCGATTCCTGCAAAAAAAGAAACAATTTCTGCAACCCAACATGATTTCTACAACCCATCAAGATTTCTGCAACCCAATGCAAATCCTGCAAAAAAGAAAAGATTTCTGCAACCCAACAAGATTTCTGCAACCCAACATGATTTCTAATACCCAACATAAATCCTGCCAAAAACAAGAATTCCGCAACCCAACAAGATTTTTTGCAACCCAAAAGAATCCTGCAACCAATCATGAATCCTGCAACACATATTTACTGAACTGTAACAAGAAAAATTGCACACAAAATTGACACAGTGGTCCAAAGCATAACTGTAAACATGTCATTGACACAGTGGCCCAAAGCATAACTATAAACATGTCATTGACACAGTGGCCTGCAAAAAGAAAAGATTTCTCCAAACCAACATGATTTCTGCAACCCAACAAGATTTCTACAACCTAACATGATTTCTACAACCTAACATGATTTCTAAAACCTAACATGATTTCTACAACCCAATGCAAATCCTCCAAAAATGATAAGATTTTTGCAAACCAACATGATTTCTACAACCCAACGTGATTTTTACAACCCGCGAATCCTGTAAAAAAGAAAAGATTTCTGCAACCCAACAAGATTTCTGCAACTCAACAAGATTTCTGCAACCCAACATGATTTCTGCAACCCAACATGATTTATGCAACCCAACATAATTTCTGCAACCCAACAAGATTTATGCAATCCAGCATGATTTCTGCAACCCAACTGCAACCCAACATAATTTCTGCAACCCAACAAGATTTCTGCAACCCAACATGATTTCTACAACCCAACATAAATCCTGCCAAAAACAAGAATTCTGCAACCCAACAAGATTTTTTGCAACCCATCATGAATCCTGCAACACATCATGAATCATGCAACCCTTCAAGAATTAAGCAAGTCAATAAGAATTCTACAACCCAACAAGAATCCTGCAACACAACTGACAGAAAGATTTAGCACTCAGAAATAAATGGTGAGTTCCTAACTCTTAACGCTCAGTTTTCACAGTTTAGCTTTCAGTGCTAATAAATATTCAATACTGTTTATGGTTAGCAATATACAACAGAAGCAATATATTTGTTTGTGTTGCATAGTAATCAATCCGATTAGGAATTATTGTTTTACAATATTACGATATATAAAGAGAAGCAGTAAAATAAAAATCAACCATAATTTTTCAGTCAGCTCACAAGCCCACAACCAAGAAGAAGCCAGCCTATTATCAGTCAATGTATTACCAACAAGGAAATGGACGTCAACCTATTATATGTCAAAACATTATCAGCCCAAAAGCAAATAACAGAGTAGACACCATCCAACCATCCATCAACGTATTACCAGCCAGCCTCAATATGTCTAGCGTCCGTTATCAGCCGATTCACTAACCCACAGCCAACCAGCTGCCAGGCTTCTAATCTTCAACATATAGCCTGCTAGCTCTCAACAAAAATGACGCCAGCTTATAAATCATCAATGCTTTACTAGCTAGCCCACACGTCCACAATCAAGACGCCAGCCTTATACACGTCAACAAACCTGCCGCCATATACATGTCAACAAACCTGCCGCCATCTAATTAGCAGCAAACTAATTAGTCAACAGCTATCCAGTTGGTCCGCTAGCCGACAAGCATCCCGCACGACCGAGAATCAGCAGTTATCCGCAACCCGACAGCACTTCAGTTTCTAGCCTCATTGACAACACCAACTAGCAATTAGTACAAGCAGAAGAAAACCAACCTGCAAAAAAAAAAAAAACAGCAACCTACCCAGAAATGGAAATCCCAAAAAAAAACGAATATGAACCCAATATTCTAGCGCCCAGTCATTAGCTGACAAAGATTTGTGCACACCTAATTAAAACAGTGGCCAAAAATAGAACTGTGTAGGCCTACACTTAATTAACACAGTGGCCAATGAAAGAACTGTTTACGTCTGATTAACATGATGGCCAAAAACTTAACAGTACATATGAAAGTGACACGGTGGCCGAATACAGATCCCCAACAGACGGAGTGTTGGAATAAAAACCTGCAACCCATATTTACTGAACTGTAACAAGAAAAATTGCACACATAATTGACACAGTGGCCCAAAATTTAACAGTAAACATGTCATTGACACAGTGGCCCATAGCATAACTGTAAACATGTCATTGACACAGTGGCCAAAAACTTAACAGTAAACATGTCATTGACACAGTGACCCAAAGCATTACTGTAAACATGTCATTGACACAGTGACCCATAGCATAACTGTAAACATGTCATTGACACAGTGACCCAAAGCATTACTGTAAACATGTCATTGACACAGTGACCCAAAGCATAACTGTAAACATGTCATTGACACAGTGTCCCAAAACATTACTGTAAATATGTCATAGTGGCCCAAAGTATAACTGTACACGTCATTGTCACAGAGACCCATAGCATGACCGTAAACATGTCATTGACACACTGACCCAAAGCATAACAGTAAACATGTCATTGACACAATGGCCCAAAGCATAACAGTAAACATGTCATTGACACAGTGACCCAAAGCATAACAGTAAACATGGCATTGACACAGTGGCCCATAGCATAACAGTACATAACTCATTGACACAGTGGCCTAAAACAGAAATGTACAGTCATGAAACAAGAAATAGTCCGCTTCACATGATCTTGATAACTCCCCTAGACCATATCTAACTCGACACTTAGATGCTACTATTTAATGTTGCTATTATAGTTAAATTCTAGCTACTACATTTTGATATTTTCTTCGCATCTTATACTAGAGTTTTCAGGAATCTATATCGCAATACAATATGTTTAAACTCTTCAGTTTGCTTAAAAATAATATTTTTCTTATATTTAGCATTCTAGACTTTTAGCACAGTATGACCAATCTAATATACGTTAATTGTCAAATTTGATTAATTCTAATTATGTAACTTTTAAAGAAATTATTAATATAACTTGGTTTATGACGATGATTAAAAAAACTAGATACGTTATAGGCCTATTTGTTTAATTTTTTAAATTATTTACCCATTGGTCATTGTTATAAACTTTGTCTTATATATATATATATATATATATATATATATATATATATATATATATATATATATATATGTTATATATATATATATATATATATATATATATATATATATATGTTATATATATATATATATGTTATATATATGTTATATATATGTGATTGCTACTACCTTTCTGATTGTGTGATTCTTACTACCTCGCCATCTTCCCTCTTCTAATTTAATTAAGTAATCTTGACATCAATCTTTAATGATTATTTTAATATTTCACTATCATCAGCGTTGCACGTATTTGAAAAGTTTTAAAGAAACCGCTTTGCTAGAAATGTTTCTTAAGTTACACAATATCAACACAAACCCACACACATAATATTTTTAAACGGTTATCATGAAATTTGAAAAAAAAAATCTTGCTTGTATAAGGCTTATTCTGGTAACACATGCGAGACAATAAGTTGTTTCAAATTATTTTTTACTATCCAGCACACATAGCTTTAAAAATACTGGGCACCTTTTAAACCAGTGTTGTCATTACAGATATTTATTTATGCTTCACATTCACACAGAAAACATCCGGTCACAGGGTCCCTCTTGTAGACACTGCAGTGGTCAATGCAGGACAATGGCGGGCAGGGGTGGGTGATGGAGGACATTGTGGTCCCCGCGGGCAGGGGTGGGTGATGGAGGACATTGTGGTCCCCGCGGGCAGGGTCACCTTCGACACCACAGCACTTTGGTCGTACTGGCAGACGTAGCTGTGTCTTTCGTTTGTCGACACGATCACCAGAATATCGGTGGACTCGCACGGGAACTCTTTCCACTTCCCCCCGTCTCTGGTATCCATAGCAACGCAGTCCTTGTTCTCATGCTGGGCAGGTGTGCCCCGGAAGCAGTCGGTCCGTTCCCGGGTGCCCAGTAGCTGTAGGTTAGGGGCGTCCCGTCTTCCCATTTAAAGGTGTTCTCACTCTCGATGTCATCGAGGCCGATCCAGATAGACTGATGCTCTCTGTAGGTGTGCTCAAGTTGGTGGGTGAGGTACTGCTGGGTCTCGGCTGACTTGATGAACACCAGGCTCCCCCCGTTTGATCTCACAGTCTGACTTGGCCGCTAGGTGGGTGAGGTACTGCTGGGTCTCGGCTGACTTGATAAACACCAGGCTCCCCCCGTTGATCTCACAGTCTGACTTGGCCGCTAGGTGGGTGCTCTGGTGGTACACGATGAACTCGTAGCACAGGTCGCCGTGTACCTGCAGGTACCTGTCTCTCACCAGGCTAGCAGGGCAATCGTCCAACGTTATGGGTACACCTGGGGAATATATACACACAACTAAATTACACACATATATATGTAGGATACACACACATTATATATATATATATATATATATATATATATATATATATATATATATATATATATATATATATATATATATATATATATATATATATATATATATATATAGTTGATTTTCTTTTTAGAATTTTGTCGTTTCCTGGAGGAGAACTGTTGAAAGCGAACAAAGAGGCTGTGGGTTTCGTGGGCGAAACTAAGGAGAATCCGTATGGGAAGTTGTGGCCCTTGGCTCCCCAGAAGATGAAGTCAAACATAACAAAATCTTATCTCTAGTCTCAGATATTGACACCTTTTGTCATGGAAGTGCTGCTCAAGATCGAGGACAGTGTTTTCTTGTACCACCAGTAAGGATAATTTAAAAACAGAACTCATCAATGAATAAAGAGATATTACCATAATGAATGAGAAGTGAGGTCCCCAGAAGCAGAAAAACACCGTCCATGATGGTCATGTTGACAGAATGATATCACGCCTGGTTCCAGCCGTCTCACAACTCAAGTTTTTGTCTTGAGAAGACAAGCACAAGTTACAGACACTCGCACTTTTTAAGTAGTCTTTTATATATATAACATGACTATTTATATGACTAAATATAAATGTATGTATATATATTTATATATTTATATATATACATGTATATATATATATGTGTCTTGAACTCCACCAAACACCTGAGACAGACTCACCGAACTCCTGGGGTTCGATCGCACCCAGGTTAGGAACCACTGAGCTAGACATTGCCATTGATGTTTTTCAACGTGCCGAATAGTTGTTTTTTTTTTTAAATTGGGCCTCCAATGTCTTCAAACTAGTTGGTTCAGAGGTCCACTTTTGTTATGTTCGCATTGATGAATTTTTTTTTTGACACATTCATCTGTTGGGTCGAAAGCTGCGATTTTAAGATTTTTAAGATTTTAAGAATTAATGCGATAACAATACTATGTAGATGTCGTGAAAATAGGTTTTAATTGAAAGAAAGATTTTCTGAGGTTAAAAAAATGTTATTTCCTTGATATATTTGCCTCATTTGTTTTTGATATATATATATATATATATAAATGCAGGGCCGGCGCTACCTATAAGGCGAACTAGGCGGTTGTCTAGGGCGCTATCCATAAGGGGGCGCAAAAATGTGTAATCGCCATAATTAAAAAGTAATAATTAATAACTATATGATATAAACTATACATAGACATGGTAATATTTCGATGCCCAGGACGAATTATCAATTTTGCGCCATCTCCTCAAATTAGACATGTATATATATATATATATATATATATATATATATATATATATATATATATATATATATATATATATATATATATATATATATATATATATGGCTATTAAGCACGTTTACATAGTAAATTATTAGATATGGTGACAGCACAAGCATGGTCGTTGAGTGCCTTTAACTAACAGTAACTGACAATATTCAACTAAATTACTTTTCCCCTGTAAATTTTGCGGTTGATGTCACTTCTGGGTGATAGCTTTATAATGTGTACAGTTGTAACGATGTTTATCTATAGTAGGTCATTAACACAGTTGGATGTAGCATTGTTTTCTCTATAGTTAGCAGGTTTGCGTCATGGTGTCAACTCCCCGCTATTGTCGGGATTTGCCAATTTTTATTTAAAAGACTATTTCACTTCAATTAATCATTAATTGCACTGGCGAAAACAATTTTTCATTTATATATTTTGAAATATTTTGTCTTGGTGTCACCCGGTACGGTTCGCACGCCCCCCCCCCCACACATACCCTCCTCGCGACGCCTCTAACTTAGCCTTTTTACTTTGGTTTCGCACAATTGATGTAAAAAAACAATTAAATATTCGTAATGCCAAGTAGCAGTCTTTATTTCAACTGTATATAATTTAGTAGTTAGATTTTTATATTAGTATCTACCTATCTATCTATGTATTGTTAGCGCCCCCTTTTGAGTCAACAAATGTAGCGGTCGCTCCATCCGCCCCCCCCCCCCCCCCCAGCCACGCCTCTGTTAATATAACGAGATAATTATTGCATTTATTAATGTATTTCTTTTACTTTCGAACATTTCAGATGAGTATGTGATTTGCGGGAGGGGGGGGGAGGCGTTGTAAGAAGTTTTGCCTAGGGCGCTAAATGACCTGGCGCCGGCCCTGTATGTATGAGAGAGAAAGACAGAAGCAGGGAGACATAAGAACATTCATCAAACATTCATTCTTTTTTTTTTCTTTGTGGCCCGTGTGCAGCAAAGGGCTGCGATCACACCTCTCCATCGGACTCGGCTTTGGGCTGCTCCCTTTATCTGTGCCCACGTCTTTGCCCCTCTCTCTACTATTCTACTCCATGATCTCTTTGGCCGACCCACTTTCCTTTTTGACATAAGAACACATACGAAATTATAATGACCCGCTGATAGTTGACATAAAATCACTAAAACAGTAGATGGTTCCTAGAAAGAACCGCAACGGAAAAAAGCGCAACGGAAAAAAAGCGCAAAACAAAAAGCGCAACGGAAAAAAGCGCACACGGAAAAAAGCGCAAAGAGAAAAAAGCGCACACAGAAAAAAGCGCAAACAGAAAAAAAGCGCAAACGGAAAAAAGCGCAAAGAGAAAAAAGCGCAAACGGAAAAAAAATAGATACACTTTTTAGCGCAATTTCCATTCTGGAGAATTGCGATTATTAACTCGTCATTTCTGGGAATGGATGGATGGATGGATGTCCGCAGCTTTAAGTCGTATCTCCTCCTCAACGAAGCAATATCGAGGACTAGTTCCAAAGCAAATATGTTAAGCAAGTTCCAAGGATGATTGTGGGCCAAAAAAATTCCCGGAATTCCTTCCTGGATTTCCCGGAAAAGCCAAAAAACCTCGAACAAATGCAGTTTTTGCTCCATATCTCGGCAACAAGATCACTTAGCGACTTGAAACATTTACCAATCGATTCCTGACATAATTTAGACCAATATTGCCGAAGAAAGTTTTCAAAAATATCCTTTCGTTCGGTCACAAAATTTTTTAAAAAATTATTTAAACTGAGCATCTTGTAGGCCTAGGATGATATTTTAAACTGAGCATCGTGTAGGCCTACTAGAAGAAGCGAAGCCGTGAAGTTCCAAACCAAGCACACCGGCTCAGGCAGTCGCTAGTGAGAGGTAACGTCTACTTGACGCATGTTAATTAAGGAAATTGCGCTTAAATTGTCACTAGACTTTTTATTAACTTGTTTTAATGGGGCACAAACACATTTCAATAACGTCCTACATTTTCCTACATTATCTTTCAAGCGGCATAAGAGGAGATAAAGTGGCCAAAGAAGCTTGACATCATTTTTCTATTTAGAACACATAAAGGATTCAAACTTCAAAGCTTTTTAATACAGGCCATAATAGGTGCTATTTTTGTTCATGAAATTGCCATTGTGTTTCTGTATATTTTTAGGACCTGCCCCGGGAGCCGGTTTGTCTAAATTGAGCTGAATGAAATAGGCCATATCTTTTGCTTAAATAAAATTTTACACTTTTTATAAGCAAGTTTTTTTAAAGACAATTTTCGCACTGGGAGCACTCGAAATTTGCAGATGGAGGAGGGAAGACAGAGGGGGACGGGCTAAAAATTATATATATATATATATATATATATATATATATATATATATATATATATATATATATATATATATATATATATATATATATATATATATATATATATATATATATATGTATATGTATATATATATATATATATATATATATATATATATATATATATATATATATATATATATATATATATATATATATATATATATATATATATATATATATTTCGTCTTGGGAGGGTGGCACGCTGAGGAGAGGGGGGTGGGGGTGGTGGAGAGAAATGCCACCCCAACACCCCTCATCTAGAAAGATGTCCGAAAGACATAAACCAACGGGTTAGGGGTGGCTTATCATTTTATTATATTGTGTTACAATTGTAAGAGTGTCTAGTATAGAACAACATATAGATTTCCATTTTTCATAACTTTTCCCTAAATGTCTACTATTTTGATTGGCTGCATTGACATTTTCTTTCTCAAAACGTAACAAATAACTTAATTCATTAGATGATCAAAATATGTCATTTTTATTACATAAAAAGTGCCCGCCCTCCCCCTCAATAGACGCCTGGTATGCTGCATAGCTTTTCACAATTGCCCGTGAGAGACAGAACAATGTAATTGTAAATTGTAGTTAGACAATGAATTTCTCTCACGTAAGAGAATTTAGTGACGTTTCAGATCTGTCGTTCTCGCTTTATTGCCGGGGTCTGGTCTTAGGGGTCTTATGCTTAAGACACGTCTGATTCCAGCGTGTCTTGTCATCTATAAATAGATTGATAGGTTGGGTTAGGTTAGGTTAGGTTAGGTTGGGTTGGGTTGGGTTGGGTTGGGTTGGATTGGGTTAGGTTAGGTTAGGTTAGGTTAAGTTAGGGCTAGGTTAGGCTAGGCTAGGCTAGGCTAGGCTAGGCTAGGCTAGGCTAGGCTAGGCTAGGCTAGGCTAGGCTAGGCTAGGCTAGGCTAGGCTAGGCTAGGCTAGGCTAGGCTAGGCTAGGCTAGGCTAGGTTAGGTTAGGTTAGGTTAGGCTAGGTTAGGCTAGGTTAGGTTAGGTTAGGTTAGGTTAGGTTAGGTTAGGTTAGGTTAGGTTAGGTTAGGTTAGGTTAGGTTAGGGTAGGGTAGGGTAGGTTAGGTTAGGTTAGGTTAGGTTAGGTTAGGTTAGGGTAGGGTAGGGTAGGGTAGGGTAGGTTAGGTTAGGTTAGGTTAGGTTAGGTTAGGTTAGGTTAGGTTAGGTTAGGTTAGGTTAGGTTAGGTTAGGTTAGGTTAGGTTAGGTTAGGTTAGGTTAGGTTAGGTTAGGTTAGGTTAGGTTAGGTTAGGTTAGGTTAGGTTAGGTTAGGTTAGGTTAGGTTAGGTTAGGTTAGGTTAGGTTAGGTTAGGTTAGGTTAGGTTCGGTTCGGTTAGGTTAGGTTAGGTTAGGTTAGGTTAGGTTATGCTAGTCTAGGCTAGGCTAGGCTAGGCTAGCCTAGACTAGATTAACTAGACTTGATTAGACTAGATTAACTAGACTTGATTAGACTAGACTAGATTAACTAGACTTGATTAGACTAGACTAGACTAGATTAACTTACCCCACCCACCATCACCCAGTTGAAACCTAACCAATCCATCCTTCTGGTGTCATGTTCCATCCCCCGGTGCCATTATGTTTCTGACAGACCAATTTCCTTTTGTCTTGTGGGTTACAGATGATGACTGACCTGGTTCCAGGTTTCCTGTACACTATTTTCATCCCCTTTTTAAACTATATATTCATCAAAATGGTGTTGAGACAGTTGCTGGACATATGTAGTTTAACACATGTACGTTGCATCGTTATACTGTTGTTTTATTGCCGAGTAAAAACATTAATAATTTGCAAAAGATAAGTCACAAGCTATGCACATTTTAGTTGACTCAAGATTTATCTTGACTAAGTATACCATTGTGCTTCTATGAACATTTGTATTGGTTTATTACATGCCCATTATGACCCCTTTCAGTAGACTGGGCCAATGTCGTGGAATGTTGTGTTCACCAAACTCTCTTGTCTGTGTACCAATTAAATTTCTGCTTACGTCTCGGTTTGCACAATTATATGCTAAGTAAATTGATTGTTATACATTGATAACTTCCTTACACCAAAACACCAACATGTGTCTCTGTATTACAAAATGTAATTCTGGTAAGTGATGCAAATCGCATACAATTGCGAAAATTGTATTACACTTACACGCTAATAGGATTCATTCACCAAGAACACTACGAAACAAGTAACCAATCCTCTATTAAAACATCAAGGACATTGTCCTCAACGTTACCCCGTGCTATACGGTCGCTAAACTAGTCCACCCACACCGGAGTCCCCACGTAAGGCTACTTTATTAATGTACCACGGTCTATTAGTATTCACCGGAGGTCTACGCTAGCTTTGCGGTTACACGTTCGTTAACTTGCGGAGATTTGTGTGATAGGTCCAGGGGCGGAACTACAGTGCCGCCAGACCCCGCAATGCGGGGGGGGGGGGGGGGGGGGCACGCCATTTAGGGGCCCAAAGCCGACCATATTAATTTTTTTATTGTTAAAATTTATTTTCATTTTCTTGCAGTTTTGAATTGATGGTTGTTTTGTAAAAAGATTATAGTAGCTGTGGTTGGATTATCTTTATTCTATAGACACCATCCCACGCTTTTGTATATTCATTTTCCCTTTGTTTTCAAACCACCGTGAAAAGCCGAGTCCTCTTTCTCCTAATCAAACTTATCAAAGATAAGCAAACGTTCAAACCACTTCCATTACTTATTTCCCTTTATTTAAATAGTCAAATAGGGGTGCTTATAAGCTCAATTAAATAGATTTGTACTAAACAAATTAAAAATCAATTAGCCTACTTTTCTTAATTATTATTTTTTTAATAAAGTACTTACTAAAAAATGAGATTGTATAAAAAGGAAACGTATTTCAAATTAATAATACAAATACAAAAAGACATACAAATAAACAAAACACGCGACACCATTACTTATACAAAGCTTTCATGTTTTATATTTTTTGACCGACTGGAGGGTTAAGAGGGTTGAAGGCAAAAATAAAATAAAACTGATTTTCACAAAACACACTAATGCACTCACACAAAGGACATTGTTGTAATTTGTTTTAATTGAATTTTTTTTCCAAACCCGAACAGGCCAGCAATGAGTATCCTATGTTCGTATTTTGTGTTTATATATATATATATATATATATATATATATATATATATATATATATATATATATATATATATATATATATATATATATATATATATATATATATATATATATACATATACATATATATATATATACATATATATATATATACATATATATATGTATATATATATGTATATATATATATATATATATATATATATATATATATATATATATATATATATATATATGGGGGTGGGCCTAAAAGAAATTTTTGCGGGGTGGCCCTTTTTTTCTAGTTCCGCCACTGGATAGGTCATCAGCAGTATGGCGGTTCAACCAAGTTTATGTTTAGAGATAATTCAAGTTTTTGAACATCAATGTATTTGTGGTTTTTATGTTTATATTGATACATATTTAAACGTATATTTTACTTTATCATACTACATAATTTTTTTGTGTGGTTTTTATGTTTATATTGATACATATTTAAACGTATTTTTTAATTCATCATGCAACAGAATATTTTTTTTTAAATTGCTTTTGTTCCTGTAAAAAGAAAGTTAAGTACGAACTTGACGCCCATAGGGCAGATGAAGCAGGATAAATGGGTTCATGTTTCAGTGACCTCGGCATTGTGCAGAGATTGTGTGGTCAGTACTATGCCCAGCCGTCTTTACTTTCTTTAACGTAGGCCAGGTACCCATCAGAGCTGGGCGGACTCAGTGATATTCTACTGACTCGAACCTGGGATTCAAACCCAAGACTTTCGGTTCAGCAGTCGTCTTCGACCACGATGTCCCTTCGTTCATGTGTATGGAAAATATGAAAAATATCAACTCAGTAGCAGACCTAATCCAACGGTAAACAAATGGCTACAATGCTCCATTTCACGATTCTTTAAAGATCATTTTTGTTGAGGTGAATTTAATTGTCTTACGCTTTTTGGGCACTTCGGGCAGAGGCCAGTCTCACCAATGCGACAAGGCACAAGAACAGTGTTTTTTTCAGACTTTTTTCTCCCCCACCCCTTCCAAAGAGATGCCTGGAAGAAACTCGGCGCAAGAAAGTCAGTTTTCAGTATTGGCCTATAAAAATGATGTATAAGTCTCAAAATGGTGTTTACAGCTACTTGCTGACGATGGACGTATCAAAATGGTGTTTACTACTACTAGATGGACGTAACAAAATGGTGTTTACTACTACTAGATGGACGTAACAAAATGGTGTTTACTACTACTAGATGGACGTAACAAAATGGTGTTTACTACTACTAGATGGACGTAACAAAATGGTGTTTACTACTACTAGATGGACTTATCAAAATGGTGTTTACTACTACTAGATGGACGTAACAAATTGGTGTTTACTACTACTTGCTGACGATGTTTTCACTCACTTCTGCCAGTGTTCGTCTGCTAACCTGTCTGCCCAGTCGCACGAAAACATCCCGGTCTGTATATCCCCCTCGGGCTGGGGTAAACTCTGCGACTAAATTAGACTTGTTGTTTCTTTCAGGAGAGAAGAAAACAGTAATTGATTGTAATAGCGCCAACTCGCGCACCGGGGCATCATCATCCGCCCTCGTTCCCGACACGACAAAAATCAATGCGCCGAACAAAGGGACGTCACTTTTTTTTTCTTGTCGACAAACTACACAGGGCTAAAAAAAATGCAGGTGGATGAAATGATTTTATTTTATGAAATGTAGAAGACAATAATAGTAGACCCCCCTGCTTTATTGCTTTATTTAGTAAATTTAAATTAATTCATAAAAAACGATTAGGTATATAATTATGTCAATTTGATGTCAGATTGCATTGTCATTGGGTCCTGACCCACGTGCTAAGTTTGATACGAATCGGTCAGTTATAAGTGCTTGAAATGTCGCTCGGCAGTTTCGATCTATGACGACAGAAGGACAGAAAGACAGAGTAAGCAAGTTAAATAAAAGCTTAAAAAAGATGGATTGGCGGATAAGAAAAGGATTAGATAGATGCTTAAGTTAACGATGACGCCTTGCTCCTACATCACACCTACCTTGATAAGATTTTAATTATGGCCGGAGAGCAAAGATGGTGTCTACCTGTAGCAGCTTCGTATAACACAACACTCTACAACATCGACCACACTTTACAATATAGTTGTCAGATATCATTATACTTTCCACAAAAGCACTCATAAAAGCACCTACCACATCACCAACAACAGCACACGCAAAGCCCAATTCCGCACCATCTACAATACCGATTACAACATTATATAAACCACCTGTAACAACATCATAAATCATCGGCTACAGTAATACTACACAACACTACTTACAAACAATTACTGCATCTCTTATACAACACCAACTACAACAGCAAACATATAATCTTCAACACCATCTAAACAGCACCCACAACACCATATTGTAAAATCTCCAACAACACTTTTTTTAACATTTGCATCAGAACTAGTGGTTGAATAGAGTAGGGCAGATCTGCCCCATGCAGAAAGTATGTAGCTACACTCCTGCGTAGCAACACTGACTTGGAACCCTGTGGTGTTGACACATTTTAAATCCTAAACATTCCATTTTCCAACACCACTAATGACGTTTGGTAACGTATAATTATTTTTTCGTTGTTTTTTTTTAAATAAATAAGTTATTTTAGAATAAAAGAAAAATGAACAGTTGAATAGATAAAACTGTGGTAATTCATATTGATGACTAAATTAATTTATCCGTTTTGCATTGTGTTGATGTTTTTTTTTTTTTTTTGTTGTTGTTTTTTTTTTCAAATAAGTTCACTTGAAATTTTGAATGCAAAACTAAGTTATTCCCACAGGCATAAAAGAGATTGTGTTCTACATTTTATAAGTTTGCCATTTGCCGACGACATCAACCCCCCCCCCCACTTCCACCCTACTCACCCACTTCAGATTTTCATCAAGTTAAATTAAATTTGTATTTCGTGAGCGACACACACACAAAGCTTCCGCGTCTGCTCTTGTCGCGTGCGCGTGTGTGTCTGGCGGTGTACGTAATTTTGCGCTTTCGGTATATATATATATATATATATATATATATATATATATATATATATATATATATATATATATATATATATATATATATATATATATATATATATATATATATATATATATATATATATATATATATGCCTATTTATAAAGGCTATATACAGTGGCGTGACAAGGCGGGGGCGGTGAGCAGAGCTGCGGTCCTCGACATTTAGGGGGCGACACCAATAACAAAAAATCATAACATTTCCCGTTATGGAAATGTTTTATCCATTTAAAATTTAAGATTATAAAGTAGTAGGGAGGCAGGGGTGACACCAAACACGAAAGTGCCTAATTGCAGGAGCGTGTGGGGTGTCACACTCACATACTGTATTGGGATCGGGTGACACCCGACCTAGTCACGCCACTGGCTATATATATATATATATATATATATATATATATATATATATATATATATATATATATATATATATATATATATATATATATATATATATATATATATATATATACGCAAGGTTTACTGCACTTAAGTGTATTAGAAGCGTATTTTGTTGACATATTTTAAAAACCTCGTTTAACTTAATACCTTTGCCATGTGGAATTATTTTTCTATTCTTTTTTTTTCTTATGTGTTTGACATTAAAAAAAATACAACCCCTGTCCTAAAGTGGTTGTCACACAGTCCATCCAACCCTTGGGTTGTGTCAGACAATGAACTGGATGTCACTGAGACCAGCGCTGGACGGGCCGTGTATTGATTTGACATTTCAGTCTGCGCTTGGAGAGAGAAAAAATCTTTAAGTCTCTGACAGTGTTCAATACAAGCAAAGTTTGCCCAAGATGGGCGAATGATGTGCCCAATTAATCTATTTTAGGGTTCCTTTTTTTCTAGGGAAATTTGACTATGATGGAAGAAAGGGAAATTAAAAAAACTTTCTAAAGAAAGAGAATTATTTAAAGTTTGGGGATTCGCTGCTAAATTAAAAATTAAAAAAAAAACCTGTTTAGAAAAAAAAAATTCTTGCAAAATTCAATTCAGAATTTAAATGAATCTTTTGTCACCACAAAAACAAACGAATCTATTTCCGGTTAGTGTCGCCCTGTAGAAGTTAGCTTAACATCAGCGTATAAATTTACTTACAACTTACATACACATATGAATATATGTTTATGTGTATATTTATACATCCGTATAATATATATGTATGTATATATGTATATGTATATATATATATATATATATATATATATATATATATATATATATATATATATATATATATATATATATATATATATATATATATATATATATATATATATATATATATATATATATATATATATATATATATACATATCACAAAAAGATACTATGAACACAATGAGTTGTTTTTTCTTATTTTTCCTTTATTTTCTCCCTTTTTTGTTTTACATATGTCGTGTCCAGGAAGTTTTCAAATTTGTTTGTACCATGTTTTATCATGGAACAATTATTATCTTTCAAATTTACATTTTTTAACAACCTAACAACATTAATTTCAGAAAATCTGCTGTCTTCAAACGAAGAACGATATTTATATTTGTAGAATACTTTCAAACTTCCCAAAATGTTTTTGTAATGACTGAAGTTTCTTCTTGTCAGTTATTTTCCTAGAGCAAAAAAACCAGTGAAATTAAATCAAACTAAAGATGTTGATCTATAGCTAATCCTTGTGTATACGTTCTATATCTAATCCTGGTGTACAAGTTGTATATCCTTGTGTACACGTTCTATAGCTAATCCTTGTGTACAAGTTCTATAGCTAATCCTGGTGTACAAGTTCTATAGCTAATCCTGGTGTACAAGTTCTATAGCTAATCCTTGTGTACAAGTTCGTTGCCGGCTTTTTTAAAAGTGCCAGTCATATAATTTCGCCCCCTGTTCTATTTCTTAAAACTCGGATTGGCGCACGATCTTTCACCTCTTAACCTGGTCTTCTAGCGAGGATCTTTTCATCCTGCTCTTTCAGGAGAGTCACCCAAGCCACGTGCAGTTGGGTGACCTTGTGATTCAAAGTTTGACCTCAAGGTCAGCGTGACATAAACTACCAGCTAGTCGTAACATGATGAGACAACGGGAGAATAAAGTATGGGGGTGGGGGGTAATATAGGAGGGGTGGGGGTTTAGGGGTAGGGTGGGGTAGAACAGTACAATAGTTACATATTGTCATATACAAGTTTCATGGAATATAGACGAAAATCAACATATATGTATCATTTAGAATGTAGACATAATCAACATTTACATGTATCATATAGATTAAGACATAATCAACATACAAGTCAACAGCGTATGACTTTATCAGTCAATTTGGTTGTAAAATTATAGGTTCATATGAAGCGATGTATGAAACATCATAAAATGAAAATATGAAAACATTCCAATAACACACTGTTTCTTTGTTTAGCCGTTGCTAAGCAACACAAAAACATCGTCTGCTAACAATGGTATTTTAAAAAAATGAGATCTGGAAAATTTTCGATTTAAAATTCTTAGCGTTGGCTAAGATTATTGAAGTGAAACGGATTTAAACATAAATCATCAGTAATCCAGTTCAATTGCAGGGACTATCTTACTAGAGCTAGGATTGGCTAAAACTGTGTAGCAATATTCATATCTATAATGTAGTCTAATTCCTATTTTTATAACGCCCGTCATTTTTAATAGTATGTATGTTATCTTATACTATTTATGTAATATTTATTTTATTTACAATGTAATTTTTATTTTTGTTATAAGTTTAAATCATGCGTGAAGTTTTAAAATACGTATATTTTTTTTATAGTATTTACATGGTATGATACATTAGCAAATGTAAATAAGATAAGATAATCTAAATATAATTAATGTAAACATGTCGTAGGTTTATGTAACACCGTAAATAAGATGATATGGGACATTACTCGTGGAATTATATGGTGTTATAGGTACATAGTTTATCCGTAAAATTGTGTATCAACAAAGAGTTATCGTAGGGTCGGGGTTTTAATTTTTTTAAACGTTACTAGTTATTTCTGATATGACTGATTGTCACCTTTTAGATCTGTATAATTCGTTTGCCATAGGAAATAATACATGTAATATTTCAACATTTTATCTTTAAAGCTTTTTAAAATTTGTTTTGCGTTTTTTCCTATTTTAAACCAAATATTTTTAAAGTTGACATCGGAGGTCTATCGTTTTAAATTACATATGCTTATACAAAATATTTAATTAAAAAAAAACAGGTGCTTTTTAAAAGAGATTCTGTCACTGACAATAGTGATCTCCCTTTGACCAAGGAAGTATAACAGCTTATCTCCCCTGTCCAAGAAGCCCCAATCACCGGATCTACTACTAGCAAGAAAAGAACCAAATCCCAGAAAATGCCGGACTATACACTGAACATACCAATTATTCTGATAAGGATCTATAAGTATGATAAGTTGGTTTCATCGGCGTATAATTGATTACTTGTTTTTTTTTTACTAATTAGGGATATAATACAGTAAAGTTATCATGTGAATCAGGCGAAAGTAACATTAACGTTTTAACTTTAAAAAAAAAGTTTCTGGGACCTATATATACATGAGCTTTATTCGTATATGCTACAAAAAAAATGATATAACAGAATAAAAGAGAATAACAAATATTTGGCCATATAATTTTAAATTAGGATAGTACTTTATATATTGGATGAAACTACCTTTAGAATAGGCTCTATGAATTGATAAGATGTTCCACTTTTATGATTGCTCATGTGGATGAAAATCACATTTTCTTAATTTGTGTTTATTAGAAGCGCTAAATATTTTAAATTTGTTACAGTTTACCTTAACATTGTCCAGCTCTCATTAACTGTGTTGTATCAGATTAATCCAATTTTTTAAAAAAATATTTTAAACTATGAAACTATTTTTGGCTTTAGAAAAAAAAAGATAAGCCATGTGAAGTGGTCGAAGTGAGAATTGAATAGACAAAAAAAAAATCGATGTTGGATCTTTAAACTTAACACCAGGGTCAAACAGTGCAGGTCACAATGACCCAGCCAGTTGTGTCGTGATGATTTTGTGTCCTCTGTTGACCCCAAATCTATTGAATTCATTCCTGGAGAAATTGTACGTCTAACCGAATTTTTAAAAAAAGTATGATATTGTACTGGTGCAAGTTAAATACAAAAGCCGTCTGAGTTAACATGCTCTCAAAAAATGACATATTTTTAAAAAACTAACTACTACCATATGCATTCAATGACATTGTTGGCGCAGTAGTCACATTCTAATCACTCTCGTATTTGTTCAATTAAATTATTTGCTATAATTGAATTTTCACCTAAAACTAATGAAATGACGTCATGATTACATTCTAGACTTCACAAAACCAACAAGTAATCAGCAGCCCAGCCTAAGACAATGGAGTTCCAAAAATAGCAATAGTAAAGCTGTTTAGATCACAGCCTTAAAAATCTTACACTAGACTTGAGCCGTTATTTCGTACATCCATCAATGATAACTACTTGAATTTTCAACCGACATTCTATAAAAATCACATGTTATCAAAACATAAAAAACCACATCAATAAAAATATTTTGTGTACATGATATGGCGATGATAACACAATAGATAACTTACAACAGCAGCAGAAATTAATTTTTTAATTTTTTTTCAGGAGGTGAGATTTGGAGTTTTCATTAAATTTAATTGTCTAGCAAAGTTATCATTTTAAAAAGAAAATCAAAATTTTCAAAAAGAATTATTGGTATTGTAAAACTGGTTTTAGTATAAAAATAAAAAGCATGTTTAAATGTGTACATGTATATTTTTCAAAATTAATTTAACGATTGTTTTGAAATAACGGGGTTAAATAGCCTCGAACTGAAATACTTTGGGCAAATGACGTAAAACGCACTAAAGCGTATCCATTTGGCGTGAAGTGAAAGCTATTTCTTAACCAGGTCTTTTGTTGTTTTTTTGTTGGCTTTATCCGAACGGTCATGACGTAATCTTGCCAGTTTTGATGATGGGGTGCCAGTTGTCCGTGGATCGGTGGGGGTGTTCCATTATCTCGTACCAGTGCTCCAGTTGTTCCCCGTGGCTATACCATCCCAGGTCAACCTGCAGAGAAGGTCAAAGGTCAGTGTGGGGGGAAAAGAATGTAGGGTTAGGGGGGGGGGAAATAACGGTAATCTACGATACATTTAGAAATTTTCATTAAACATAACATCAAACATAGCATCAACGACAACATCAACCACAACACCAACAATAACATCAACCATTGCATCAACAACAGCATAAACCAAAACAGTGTTTCTTCCAGACTTTTTTCTCCGGGGGGGGGGGCACTTGAAAATTTCGGGGGGGGGTGTATATATTTTCTATATAAATAATATAAATTTCATTTCGTTCGGGGGGGGGGGGGGGTAGAATTTTTTCGGGGGGGCTTTGCCCCCCCCCCCCCCGAAGAGATGCCTGGAAGAAACTCTGAACCAAATATCCACCACAACTTCCACCACAACATACACCACATCATCCATATCAATCACAACATCAACATTAACCAAAAAATCAACTGTAACATTAACCACATCATCAACCACATCAACAACCACACCATCAACCACATAATCAACCATAACATCAATCATAACATCAACCACAACACCAACCACAGCATCAAACAACATCAACCACAAACATCAACCACAACATAAACTTCAACATCAACCATAACGTTAACGTTGCCACGACAACTGCCGCAGGCTGGGCTATTAACCCGATATGAGCAGCATCCGTTCAGGGGAAAAGCAAAAAAAAAAAAAAAAAAAAAAAAAAAAAAAAAAAAAAAAAAAAATCTAAAAAATATCTTTGAAATCTTTTTTTTTTTTAAAAAAAAAGATTAATCCCGCTTCCAAATTTTCAAGAAAGCATTTAAACATGAAAGAAAAAATTGTCTTATCCTATTTTTTTTTTTGTCCTATCTCTTTTTTTTTAAATGTAGCGAGCTGTTGTTGCTGCATTAACCCTATCTAGTCCGTTTTAAAATAAAAACCGCCATTTTGTCTGCCATGGTGAAAAATTCGCCGGACGACGAACAGAATCTCGCACGGTACAGCTGGGGAAAAATTCGCGGGGAATTCTGGTACGATGACGTCAGCAGGGCACTGGTATATTCTAGGAATCAGGGGAAGGTAATGCTACCAATCGTCTGCCGAGAAAGGTAATGCTACTAATCGTGTAAAATCGTTTCCTGTTTCATTCTAGATCATCCGTTAAAGGACAGGGTGGTTTGAAGGCAGAAAAAAAATGTGAACTCTTACTGGTCCCTTCTCCTTTTGAGAAAAAAAAAGCAGTTTATTAACTTTAAAAAATATTATTGATAAAAATAAACACCAAGGCTCGTCCAACGAAACGTTCGAGGTCCGAGACACGTAACTCACCATTTAAAATATTTCCTATACAGAAGAAAAAAAAAACGTTTCTGTTTACGACTCTACAAAGTGCGACTTGTTCCAGAACAAAGATAATTTGTGTGTGAGTCATAGAACTTCAAGGTTCTTAAAAAATAAACTATGACTCATATTCCATGCAGAGAAAAATTTGACAACAAAAAGTCTAAAACCCGTTTCTTAATGATGTCTTGTATGACGTCCAATGTGATAGCTGAGACATTGTGAAACTCGGGGAGATTTTTCTACAAATTCCTCGGCAAGAGAGTATTTTTAACAGATACTTAGGTCGGCTATTATTTTCAACAGATTCCTAGGCCTGCCAATATTTTAACAGATTCCAGGGCATGCTAGTATTTTTAACAGATTCTTAAGTCGGCTATTCTTTCCAAACAGATTCCTAGGCCTGCTAGTATTGATTCCAAACAGATCCTATGCCTGGTAGTATTATTTCCAAACAGATCCTATGCCTGGTAGTATTATTTCCAAACAGATCCTATGCCTGGTAGTATTATTTCCAAACATATTCCTAGACCTGCAAATATTTTATCAAATAGATTCCTAGGCCTGCCAGTATTTTAACAGATTCGCATCCTTGCCAATATTCCACCCAACAGATTCCTAGACCTGCCAATATTCCACCCAACAGATTCCTAGCCCTGCCAATATTCCACCCAACAGATTCCTAGACCTGCCAATATTCCACCCAACAGATTCCCAGCCCTGCCAATATTCCACCCAACAGATTCCTAGACCTGCCAATATTCCACCCAACAGATTCCTAGACCTGCCAATATTCAACTCAACAGATTCCTACACATACCAATATTCCACCCAACAGATTCCTAGACCTGCCAATATTCCACCCAACAGATTCCTAGACCTGCCAATATTCCACCCAACAGATTCCTAGACCTGCCAATATTCAACTCAACAGATTCCTACACATGCCAATATTCCACCCAACAGATTCCCAGCTCTGCCAATATTCCACCCAACAGATTCCCAGCTCTACCAATATTCCACCCAACAGATTCCTAGACCTGCCAATATTCCACCCAACAGATTCCCAGACCTGCCAATATTCCACCCAACAGATTCCTAGACCTGCCAATATTCCACCCAACAGATTCCTAGACCTGCCAATATTCAACTCAACAGATTCCTACACATGCCAATATTCCACCCAACAGATTCCTAGACCTGCCAATATTCATCTCAACAGATTCCTAGACCTGCCAATATTCCACCCAACAGATTCCCAACCCTGCCAATATTCCACCCAACAATTCCCAGCCCTGCCAATATTCCACCCAACAGATTCCTAGACCTGCCAATATTCCACCCAACAGATTCCCAGACCTGCCAATATTCCACCCAACAATTCCCAGCTCTGCCAATATTCCACCCAACAGATTCCTAGACCTGCCAATATTCCACCCAACAGATTCCTAGACCTGCCAATATTCCACCCAACAGATTCCTAGACCTGCCAATATTCCACCCAACAGATTCCTAGCCCTGCCAATATTCCACCCAACAGATTCCTAGACCTGCCAATATTCCACCCAACAGATTCCTAGACCTGCCAATATTCCACCCAACAGATTCCTAGACCTGCCAATATTCCACCCAACAGATTCCTAGACCTGCCAATATTCCACCCAACAGATTCCTAGACCTGCCAATATTCCACCCAACAGATTCCTAGACCTGCCAATATTCCACCCAACAATTCCCAGTCCTGCCAATATTCCACCCAACAGATTCCTAGACCTGCCAATATTCCACCAAACAGATTCCCAGCTCTGCCAATATTCCACCCAACAATACCCAGCCCTGCCAATATTCCACCCAACAGATTCCTAGACCTGCCAATATTCCACCAAACAGATTCCCAGCTCTGCCAATATTCCACCCAACAGATTCCTAGACCTGCCAATATTCCACCAAACAGATTCCCAGCTCTGCCAATATTCCACCAAACAGATTCCCAGCTCTGCCAATATTCCACCCAACAGATTCCTAGACCTGCCAATATTCCACCAAACAGATTCCCAGCTCTGCCAATATTCCACCCAACAATACCCAGCCCTGCCAATATTCCACCCAACAGATTCCCAGCTCTGCCAATATTCCACCAAACAGATTCCCAGCTCTGCCAATATTCCACCAAACAGATTCCCAGCTCTGCCAATATTCCACCCAACAGATTCCTAGACCTGCCAATATTCCACCAAACAGATTCCCAGCTCTGCCAATATTCCACCAAACAGATTCCCAACCCTGCCAATATTCCACCCAACAGATTCCCAGCTCTGCCAATATTCCACCCAACAGATTCCCAACCCTGCCAATATTCCACCCAACAGATTCCCAACCCTGCCAATATTCCACCCAACAGATTCCCAACCCTGCCAATATTCCACCCAACAGATTCCCAACCCTGCCAATATTCCACCCAACAGATTCCCAACCCTGCCAATATTCCACCCAACAGATTCCCAACCCTGCCAATATTCCACCCAACAGATTCCCAACCCTGCCAATATTCCACCCAACAGATTCCCAACCCTGCCAATATTCCACCCAACAGATTCCCAACCCTGCCAATATTCCACCCAACAGATTCCCAACCCTGCCAATATTCCACCCAACAGATTCCCAACCCTGCCAATATTCCACCCAACAGATTCCCAACCCTGCCAATATTCCACCCAACAGATTCCTAGACCTGCCAATATTCCACCCAACAGATTCCCAACCCTGCCAATATTCCACCCAACAGATTCCCAACCCTGCCAATATTCCACCCAACAGATTCCCAACCCTGCCAATATTCCACCCAACAGATTCCCAACCCTGCCAATATTCCACCCAACAGATTCCTAGACCTGCCAATATTCCACCCAACAGATTCCCAACCCTGCCAATATTCCACCCAACAGATTCCCAGCTCTGCCAATATTCCACCCAACAGATTCCTAGACCTGCCAATATTCCACCCAACAGATTCCCAACCCTGCCAATATTCCACCCAACAGATTCCTAGACCTGCCAATATTCCACCCAACAACTCCCAGACCTGCCAATATTCCATATTCCACCCAACAATTCCCAGCCCTGCCAATATTCCACCCAACAATTCCCAACCCCTGCAGGTATAACAGAAAACGTTTTCTTTCTCCAGACAAATTGATCTCCGACCCGGAGCAGGAAGGGGCCATAATCCAACAACAGGAAGGTCAAAGGTCATTTGAATTTATTTTTTATTTTTCCGTTGTTTTTTTTTCGAAGTTTTGGGTGTACATGGTATTGATGCCCATGCAATTTATACAAATTCATTTTAAAACTCTCACAGAATATATTTGAAAAAAGTTTTGATTGAATATTTTTTAAAACTACCAACGGCCCATACACCACTGAATCTGTAACATGACTAATGTAACTAAATCCCAGCAAGAGAAATGTTTTTAAAAAAATGTTAGTTTATCATGCCCTAAAGCATCGTGTTTTATAAACACCTTTTAGAAAGTGCTTGAATTTTTTTTATAGTGCCATGTTTTTTAAGCAACTCATGAGCTTTGTTTTTCGGCATTTAAGCTACATATAATGCAGTTATTGTTTTACTCAAAGACCTCACACACTAGTGGATGTTGAACAGAATTGTTGAGTAGAATTTTATCTGATGATACGTACATAACTCGAGACTTTTCCGGGATAGACCTAAAACACGACACATATGAGATAGACCTAAAACACGACACCCACCTGGGATAGATTTAAACAAGACACACACACACACACACACATACACACACACACACGTGGGATAGACCTAAAACACGACATACACACACATACACACATACACTTGAATAGATATCGAAAAAAAGGATATATTGAGCGAAGATGTAAACGTAATAAATAAGCTTCACACAGCAGCTAAGTCTTTAGCATCTATTAACAATGTAGCATCTATTAACAATGTAGCATCTATTAACAATGTAGCATCTATTAACAATGTAGCATCTATTAACAATGTAGCATCTATTAACAATGAATCCTCTAACCATCGTCAATCATAGAAAAATAATCAACACCACTGGGCATCCCTAGATTCTGTCAGTTGAAGCTGAGCCCCAAAACCAGCAGACGTCAACAGGCCAAAATTAGCAGACGTCAACAGGCCAAAATTAGCAGACGTCAACAGGCCAAAATTAGCAGACGTCAACAGGCCAAAATTAGCAGACGTCAACAGGCCAAAATTAGCAGACGTCAACGGGCCAAAATTAGCAGACGTCAACAGGCCAAAACAAGCAGATGTCAACAGGCCAATGACGTCAACAGGCCAAAACAAGCAGACGTCAACAGGCCAATGACGTCAACAGGCCAAAACTAGCAGACGTCATCAGGCCAAAACTAGCAGACGTCAACAGGCCAAAACAAGCAGACGTCAACAGGCCAATGACGTCAACAGGCCAAAACTAGCAGACGTCATTAGGCCAAAACTAGCAGACGTCAACAGGCCAATGACGTCAACAGGCCAAAACTAGCAGACGTCATCAGGCCAAAACTAGCAGTCGTCAACAGGCCAAAACTAGCAGTCGTCAACAGGCCAAAACTAGCAGACGTCAACAGGCCAATGACGTCAACAGGCCAAAACTAGCAGACGTCAACAGCCCAAAACTAGCAGTCGTCAACAGGCCAAAACTAGCAGACGTCAACAGGCCAATGACGTCAACAGGCCAAAACTAGCAGACGTCAACAGCCCAAAACTAGCAGTCGTCAACAGGCCAAAACTAGCAGACGTCAACAGGCCAAAACTAGCAGACGTCAACAGGCCAAAACTAGCAGACGTCAACAGGCCAAAACTAGCAGACGTCAACAGCCCAAAGCCAGCAGACGTCAACAGGTTAAAACTAGCAGACGCCAACAGGCCAAAACTAGCAGACGTCACCAGCCCAAAACCAGCAGACGTCAGCAGGCCAAAACTAGCAGACGTCAACAGCCCAAAACAAGCAGACGTCAACAGGCCAAAACTAGGAGACGTCAACAGGCCAAAACTAGCAGACGTCAACAGGCACTTACGCTTGCAAGGCTTTCTACCGCTGAATCAAGGTCTTAAACTTCAATCCAATGTTGACGGATTCACTAAATACCCCCCCCCCCCCCACACCATCTCTTATGGACATCAAATATGTTATAACCAATAACCGTCTCTGTCAAGTCAACACGCGCTGCAAGTACTCACGGACTCCATCACGTGACTTTAACCCAAGTTCCAGTAAACAGACACGTCCGCCATTTTGTTTTTTACCGATTTGCTGTCTAGCCAATCATGTTCCTTAAAAAATACCCCCCTCCACCCTCCACTCCACCCACCCAAGATGAGTGCTATAATCATATTGCTATTTCAACACAATTGTAAAAGTTGTTGGCAAAGACACTAGACAACTTCATTTCATCACCCTTCCAGGAAGCGAACTAAACTAAATTTCGAGAAAAAAAAATAATACCCCCCTATTGTAAAATTTCCAAAACTTTGTCAACAAGTTATAAACAAAGCGCCGATTGGCATGAGTTATAAACATGCTGTTATTGTTATTTATGATTCAGTTGACTTGCAGGCTCCAGGGCTTGGGGCTAGGCAGCCCACGCTAATTGATGGGCTGGGAGAGGATGGGTTAACGTCAACAAAGAGAGAGGCTGGAGTTACGTCAAAATCTGAGTTTAGGATTGTATGGAGTAACATTTTATCATATTCTACTTTGTAAATATTTAAATCATGTTTTAGTTTATTTTCATCAAATACATTCGTGTGTAGAAGTCACGTAAACAGAAAAAATCTACTTCATCTGCCTTTTTTACTTTTTTTAAACTCTCGGTACAGAAACTATATTTTTATTATTATTTCTTACTTATTATTTCAGAAAAAGTTTTTTTTTAATCAAAAAAGACATCTGTACCAAAATATTACGTTGTTTAAACTTCAACAGCATTCGTAAAACGTAAAAATAAAAGTTTTCTTCGTGCATCCAGAAATCTCCCGATCCTGTCTGGGCGAAATATTGCTCAACCCTAAAAAAAATTAAGTTGCTAAATATCATTTTTTAGAAAAATTCTCCAACCGAACTTAGGTTCCTTGAGTCAACAATTTGACGTAAAATGTCTTTCCCTATAAACTTAACACCAGTTCTTTTGGGTGGACTAGCTGTTTGTTTCTCTCAGTTGATGAATGCTTTTGAGAACCGGACGCGAAGTCCACTCCTGGTCGAGGTCAATTATGAGTCTATGACGGGGCGCTAAAAAGTGCACTCAAATTACCAACGAGAGCTCTTACAGGGAGACAACCTAAGCCCATCAGGAGACTATGTCTTTTCTATGTAAGGGGAAACAAATTGTGTGTCCATATTTTTTTTCTTCTATTATTAGAGACACGGCGAACCACCATTGGTTTCCAGTAAACCGAACTGATTAGCGCCCTTTATCAAAGGCGAGTTCGTGGATTGTGTGACGGCGGCCGTGCAGGGGAGAGAACTGGGTTAAAGAACTGACGACGTAGGGGGAGACAATTTCCGTGTTGGTTGTCTCGGCTAGACGGAAAATGCCACGGACTTTATTAAAGGAGGGTTTTAGTATAGAACATTCACCATAGAACATTCACCATAGAACATTCACTATAGAACATTCAGTATAGAACATTCAGTATAGAACATTCACTATAGAACATTCACCATAGAACATTCACCATAGAACATTCACTATAGAACATTCAGTATAGAACATTCACCATAGAACATTCACCATAGAACATTCACCATAGAACATTCACTATAGAACATTCACCATAGAACATTCACTATTTGTAGAATATTCAAACCTGCATTCTTTATAGTTATAAAAATCGAAAACAGAACTTCATCCTCAAACATTGCTCTATACATAATACAGGGGATCTCTTCCAATAATAAAATTAAGAACGAAGAAGAAGTAGCTCTATCTCTAAGCCAAAATTTAAACCAATTCCTAAACCACAAACCCTGTTCTATATGTAAGCCAAGATTTTTTTAAAATAATTAAACTATAACCCTGTCTCTAAACCTAATCTTTTTCATGGTCCAAACATCTAATCCTAAGTTAAGAATTATTGTGTTGTTATAGAGCAGTGGTTCCCAACCTTTTTCGAGTGGCGACCCCCTTTTATAAAAGGTAAGTGACCCGCGACCCCCATAGAATTAAAAAGCCCAAATAAGTATGGAAATTAATAAGCACTAAAATAAGATTTTCTAGTAGACTTTCAATATGAACTACTCTTGATAACTATTTTAATAGCATGAGTAAAATTGCATACTATTCACTAAACCTTCGTGGTTAAGTTTTTAATTTAAAAAAATGTTGTTAACGCCAAACTATGTCATTATAATTATCTTAATTTTGTTTTTAATCGAAGAATAGTGTTGAAAATATATTCTTGAAAAGTCAATCAATTTTACTTTTGGGTATGAATGGTGAATACTACACCAAAATTGTGTGTGCAGTTTTTCATCTTACTCGGAATCATTCTGCAAATCAAAGAATTCATCTTGTAATTCATCAGGAATGCTGGCAACATCAAGGGAAGTAGAGAATGGGTAATGCGTAAATGCAGATTCTTCTTTTTTCAGCTCAGAGAAATAGCGATGCAGTTCGTTTTCAAGAGATTCAATATGCCCAGAAATCGCTTCTTTCAAAATTGTAATTATCTCACAATCAGATTCATCTACCACACCGCAGAGTTTCTCAAATTTACAATATTTCCAAGATTTATTTTCTTTACCGATTTTGCAGCTTTGATAAAAATGCCCCGAGATTATCATGGAAAGTTATAATATTCGTTCATTTTCCTTGAAGCTTCAGGTTAAGCTTATCTTGTTCGAACTCTATGTCGTTTTAAGTATACCAAAAAGTCTGGTTTCCTTTGCACTTCAAAGAACAATTTGATTTCAGATTTCAATCTAAAAATCACAATTTACAACATTTCGTTTGACAGCCAACGTACTGTAGTGTAGAAGAGCAGAACCTCGTGATCTATATTAATGTTTTTGCTCAGTTCTTTGAAGGCTCCGTATTTTATATAATTTACGACTTATACTAGCAATGGACTCTTAATATCGATTGGTTAGGGCAGTGGTTAGGGAGCTAAATCTTTTCTGTTTTCTGAAAGCCCGATTTTGAGCTAAACATAGATAGCGCACCATCTGTACAACCCCATTTTAATCATCAAGTTTCAAAAAGGGTATTTATTTTCTCTATTCACTCTTCATTGCTATCATCCGCATGAATATAGACACAGACCAGCAACTGCGAACACGAACTCACGTTTGATGATTTATCAACTTGAAAAGCAAACAATGGTGAAAGCTTAATTTCAATAAAAAAGTGTTATTTAACATTTACGTACATGAAGCGTTTGATGAGATTTTCTCCTATTGTTTTTTTTTTTTTTTTTTGCTTGGCATTTTATATTGCGACTTCATTTGATGCTTGCACTAATGCTGGTGAAAACTTCCTGTTCGATCAAGTCTCTGGCGTTTGCAACTAGCTTCTTACCGACGAATGAACTCCATATATTTTTCGGTGTGTTCCGAAGGACACGTCTCAAATGGCGTTTTAGTTTTGAAGATTTTATAGATTCGTGACTGAGAACAACTTTGTACAGTGCGCTTTGTTTCTTCTCTATTACATTTCCAGTGATGTTAATGAAGCCGAATTTCAAAAATTCTTCTAAATATTTATGTTTTGTTTCAAATTACTAAGGTTTAGTATACCAGTTGGCGACCCCCCAGAAAGACCTTCGCGACCCCCTGGGGGGTCGCGACCCCCAGGTTGGGAACCCGTGTTATAGAGGGTACCCACAAAACAAATATGCGGGTTCAATTGAAAAATATTTATAACATGTTAGTTATTTTACAAAAATATCAATACTACACAACAATAACAAAAACTAGTATGTTTTGGTTAAAGATTTAAACACCTTTTTTTACAATTTAAACTACAGTGATATAGCTGTACTAAAACACTCTGTGTATGAAATGACTTTCCGACCAACCAACTGCATGATCTAGATCAGTGGTGTAGTCAGAAATTGGTCATGGGAGGTGTTCAAACATTTTTCCACATGTATACAAACCTATATATATATATATATATATATATATATATATATATATATATATATATATATATATATATATATATATATATATATATATATATATATATATATATATATACGGGTCCATGGTCCATAGGGGTCCATGGGAGGGGTTATAACCCCCCCCCCCCTAAACCTCCCACCCCTTGCCTACGCCACTGATCTAGATCAACAAACAACACCGACAACCAATGCCGACAGCTGCACAAAAACCAAGCGAGTTTATCAATAACACACGTCACTTCAACACGTCAGATGACGCCACTTCCGGTTGCGCAGACGTTAAAAAAAAATTTGAAAAAAAAATTCAAGAGTTACCTGTCCTATCTTGTGGACCCCGGTCATCATGTCCTTGTGCAGCACGTGAAAGACGAACACGTGACCCAGCAGTTTGGGGTTTTCCCGGTTGACCTCGAACACGACCTGATGGTGCCAGACGGGGTCCTGCGTGTTCTGTCTGACCTTGCACTTGTTCTTGCCCTCCCGGATACCGTTGACGTACATCTCGACCTTCACGTACGGATCTGAGGGACAGATTTTAGTGGGGGCTTTAAAAGGTAAATTCTTAACGTTGACGTACGTGTCTAAGGGACAGATTATAGTGTGGGTTTTAAAGGTAAATTCTCAACATTTAAATACGGGTCTGTGGGACAGATTTTAGTGGGGGGTTTTTTAAGGTATATGTGTTGTTAATTATTTTGTTGTTGTTGTGTATCAGTGTGGTCGAGTAGTAGAGCGCATGAGGGCTATCCTACAAATGTTGATTACGTTTCTTGCTATCCTACAAATGTTGATTACGTTTCTTGCTATCCTACAAATGTTGGTTCCGTTTCTTGCTATCCTACAGCGGTTTCCAGATCAAGTCTGTATGCCGGTTATATAATTTATTTAATTATTTTATTAATAATTAATGGTCTTTAGAGCCAGATTTACAATTTGAGGAAATCAAACTTATAGGCATCGTACTAACAATACATTCCATATTGTCCTATAAAGTCTACTTCGTCTACGTGTGTTCACCACACGTTCAAACGCACGTGTTACTTCAACGGTGCTAGGAAACTTTAAACATAAGCAGATGTTACATCGTTCACAGATAATCTTTAGTATCTCTCTAAGATACTTTTATCACGTGATAAGCTGATCTACTTTGTTGCAACCGCTAACAACATCATGGGACGTGGATAGAGCGTTAGACTTCTAACCCGAAAGTCTCAAGTTTGAATCCGGGTTTAAGTCAGTCGAACGTCCTTGAGTCCACCCAGCTCTGATGGGTACCTATCCTTATGGAAAGTAAAGGCGTCTGTGCATAGTGCTGACCACATTTCCCATTAACTTGCTGAGGTCAAGAAAAATACGAACTCTATTTCATCTAATTGATCGCTAGGTCTAAAAGAGGAATCTTCCATTTTCTTTTATTTTACTAACACCATAAAAACCCGAACGTTCAATAAAAATAAAATGGCGGAGAAAAGAATTCGCATTATAATTAATTTAATAATCTCCATATTATATTACATTATCAGAACTTAAAACAAAATATCAAAATTATTAAAATGTTACATTTTATGTACTGTGTTCAATCGCGTTTTATCTCACTAAATCAATTAAAAACCCCATTTGTAAACTTATTACCTGCAAAACAAAATATACTCGTTCTAATAATAACTATCTACTTTAGTGGGAGCACATATGAAGCATAAATTATAATGCTAGCCTAATCACAAGAACACTTCGCTAAAGTAGATGTAGGTATGGTATGGCCGCAAAGTGGGCTTAAATCGCTATCTTTTGGGAGAAAATTAAACGACATCCGTTCGGACAAGGACACTTAAGGACCAGGACATTTAAGGACCAGGACAAAGGACTTAAGGGCCAGGACAAAGGACTTAAGGACCAGGACAAAGGACTTAAGGACCAGGACAAAGGACTTAAGGACCAGGACAAAGGACTTAAGGACCAGGACAAAGGACTTAAGGACCAGGACAAAGTACTTAAGGACCAGGACAAAGTACTTAAGGACCAGGACAAAGTACTTAAGGACCAGGACAAAGTACTTAAGGACCAGGACAAAGTACTTAAGGACCAGGACAAAGTACTTAAGGACCAGGACAAAGGACTTAAGGACCAGGACAAATGACTTAAGGACCAGGACAAATTACTTAAGGACCAGGACAAGGACTTAAGGACCAGGACAAGGACTTAAGGACCAGGACAAAAGACTTAAGGACCAGGACAAAGGACTTAAGGACCAGGACAAAGGACTTAAGGACCAGGACCAAGGACTTAAGGACCAGGACAAAGGACTTAAGGACCAGGACAAAGGACTTAAAGACCAGGACAAAAGACTTAAGGACCAGGACAAAGGACTTAAGGACCAGGACAAAGGACTTAAGGACCAGGACCAAGGACTTACTGATTGCCCCCAACAGGGTCATTTAAGGACCAGGACCAAGGACTTAAGGACCAGGACAAAGGACCTAAGGACCAGGACAAAGGACAAGGACCAGGACCAAGGACTTACTGATTGCCCCCAGCAGGGATACACGGGGTAGGTTCCTCGCTTCCAGAATGTTGAAGACGATTTTCCCCGCCACGGGCTGGTAACATCCGGATATCCTCAGGTCACCCTGGTGCATCTGGGGACATCAAAGACGGGCGTTTAGAGGGGGTCTGTAGGGGGGGTGGTGGGGTCATTTATGTCGGGGGGGGGGTCATAATTCTGTTGAGGGTTAGGTTATTTGTTATGGGCTGGTTGGTGAGTTTGTTGATTGTGGTGTGAGGTCATTTATTGTTAGGGTGGGGTCATTTATTGTGTGGGTGAGGTAATTGGTTGTGGTGGTGATGTCATTTGTTGTGGTGGTGAGGTCATTGGTTGTGGTGGTGATGTCATTTGTTGTGGTGGTGAGGTCATTGGTTGTGGTGGTGATGTCATTTGAAGAGGATGATTGGTGAGATAAATTTTTGTGGGGCGAAGTCATTTATTGTCGGGGTGAGGTCATTGTTGTGGTTTGGCTGGTGGTATCATTATTGTGGGCTATTTGGTTATGCCATTTTCTAAATCTTAAGCATACAAGGGAGATACAGTGGCGTAGCGAGGTCGCGTGTGACCCGGTGCGGCAATTAATTGTCACCCCCTCAGAGGCGTAGCGACTCTTCCCAGGGACAAACTTTCAATTTTCGATTTGCACCCCCTCTCGAACTTGCGATTTGCAACCCCCCCCCCCTCGAACTTTCGATTTGCACCCCCCCCCCCCCTTAAATTTCTCTATGTATTTTACTATTTTTTGCTTTGGTGTCACCCCCCTAAATGGTGTCCCCCGGTGCGGTCCGCACCCCCCGCCCCCCTTGCTACGCCTCTGGGGAGATATGAAAGTCAACCATCTATGTAAGGGAAGTCAAAATAGTGAATTCATATCCAAGACGCAATAGTATTTCTCTACTCAACACTAACATATATCTTTTAAACTGAATATTAGAAGAGAGGTTTAGGTACTGAAATTTTTGAACACCAAAATATTTGCTTTTTGTTGGATTTAAAAAAAAAAATAGGTAGAGGTAGCCTAATTGACTTTTAAAACATGTTGTGCGATTTCATAGAAATAATACAGTCAGCCATTGTCAACGGATGGGACGGAGTGGTCTAGCGGTAGAGAGCTGGACTGCTAATCCGTAAGTCTCGAGTGCGAATCCGGGTTCAAGTCAGTAGATCGTCCCTGAGTACCTAACTCACGTTAGGGAAAGTAAAGGCGGCTGGGCATAGTGTTGACCACACTATCTCTTCATATGCCGAGGTCACAGAAACAAGTGAACTCTACTTCACCTTCCCCATAGACCGTCAGGTTTGAAAGGGAAATTTACTTTGCTTACATTGTCAACAGGCTGCAGATAGAATCTAGTACTTCGAGATTTTTATCGTTTTAAAGGCTTTGCAGTCAGTATTTCTTTAGTACGGATTCCTGCTATACTCATGTCTATAAGCATTACACAGTTATTAGATTGGTTTATTATTAGAAAGTTGTTTACCATATCGTAAACAAAAACACACCTACACCACCCCCCCCCCCCCCTAATTACCCGCTCGTCTGCCAGCCGTCTTGAAGGTCACCAGATGTTTTTTTTTCCCTTCTGGTCAGAGATGAATCAAAACTCGCTTTGTCATTGGTTGAAAAATGTCACGTGGATTAGCGTTGTCTTTTCTTTTTTTTTTTAAATATGTGACGTAGGCTGGGTCGGATGAAACAGATTCTTTGACGTCACTGTCCGTGCTCTGATATTTCCATCTCGTTAATGAGCGATATGGTTTTAACTAATTAAAAGATTATGTTCTTGACGCAAGGTTTTTTTTTAATAATTTAAAGATGATTTAGTGTCGGTGAGTTTAAATTTTGTGAAAGATTATTAAAATATTTTAAAACTCAGAATGTCGGCCAATATCGATCAGACGAATGGGCCTAGTGACGTAGCTTGAAGGACAACAACAACACTATCTTAAGCCTCTGGGATTAGGTTAAACCGTGGGGTTGGGTTAAACCTTTGGGGGTTAACCTTGAGGTTTGGATTAGCGCTAGATTTAAGGTGAGGGTCAGGGTTAGAGTGACATGAGGTCTAGTTGGAGAAGAGGTGTTTTTTTAAAAAGTAAAGTACCCTTTCGAGCCTCGCAGTTCCTTTGGGCAGGTGAAGTAGAGTTCACCTGTTTCAGTGACCTAGGCATAAAGGAGAATAGTGTATTCAGCACTATGCCCAGCAGCCGTCACTTTTCCCCATCGAAGCTGGGTGGACTCAGGAACATCCTACAGAATCGTGCCCTGGATCCGAACTCGACACTTTCGAATTAGCAAGCGTGCGCTCTACCATCCGACCACGCTGTCATTTTGTTTTGAAACCCAACATTACAAATATGGCCGTACTTTACTAACGGGCGGTAATCTATTTTCCTTACATAAATTACATGTAATTTTTTTTGGTAACGTTTCATCTAGATAAATAAATTTTAAATGAAAATTTGAAAAAAAAAATAACATGCAATAGCAATTCTTGGATATTTTTGCACTTAGAAAACTCATCATTTACAGATATAAGCTATTTAAAAATAAATCAATATTTTTAGCAAATTTGTTTTAATTTTTGTAAACTTTAATCGCCTTCATAAATTAAACCTGACTGTAAACAACATGACGACCGGAGAGAAATAGGACAGGGAAATAACTCTTGTCATACCAGCAAAAAAAATAATCTGCAAAAATTATTTTTAAAATCTAGTTAGCAGTACCTTGGGAAAGTTGACGAAAATCGTTTACAAAATTTTATAATGGTTTAGAGCATGTAAATATTTAACAAGTTTAATTTTTTTTTTTTTTTTTTTATTAAACCATCATCCTCCCATCCTTAAAAAAATCGGAAGTTTTTTTTTTGGGAAGCTTTGGTTTCAATTTAACAAGTCTTAGATGCCTCGGCCTAGTTATAGGATGGTGAGGTTTGGAATGGCTGGAAATGTGAAATAACAAGGAGAGTTGATAAAGTAAGGATAAATCTAACAATGAAATGGATAGATCTATCACTCAAACGGGGAATGATAATTCTCACATAAGTAAGGATAAATCTAACTTAAGGAAGGATACAAATCTAGCGTAAAGAAGGATAAATCGAACATAAGGTAGGATAAATCTAACATAGTGGGGGGGGGGGGGGGGGAACCTTCAATTTGATGTGTCAATGAGAAGTGGGGAGCCCGGTAACAATTAATTGGGTTAATTGAACAAGGGGGGGGGGGGGGGGTAAGTCTGATAATGGTGAGCTAGCAGGGGAGTAGATAGACTTTAAAAAAGATATCATAGACCTAACAGGATAAAACAAATGAGCTCACGCACGGGCAGGGTGGAGGGGGGATGTGTGTGTGTGTGGGGGGGGGGATGTGTGTGTGGGAGGGGGGGGGGATAGCCCAGGTTCTAGCCGGGTGATCTTCCGTTATCCTAACCGAAGCCGCAGTAGTGCCTCAAAGACCGGCAACCTTTGCAAGATGGAAACAATTCCTTCATGAGCTAGCCTCGTATCATTTTCTGCGGGCTTCGCCGAGTGGCTTAAAGGGATGACAGGCCAGACTTCTCCGGCTAAACATACCCTCCGCATTGCCTGTTTGTCATGTCCCTTTTTTTTTAAAAAGATTTTTTTTTTTCGTGTCTTGTCTTCGCTTTCTACTTTTGTCAGGCCTAATTGCAGAGATATTGATTTTTCCGCCTCAAGAACGAAGTGTAGAATGGCCTTCCATTGTGTCTTGTCTCTGGTGCCGTGACGCGGAGGCGACGCGGGGCATAAGGTGGCATCTCCGTCCAATCATGCCCGGGCAGATATTTCATCTTCGGTTCACGTGTGTAGACGCTATGAACCCAAGACAGCATTTCATTTACTTTTGATAGAAGGCGAGAGGGCAAGGGGAAGACACTCCCGTTTTTGTTTCTTTTTTGTTTCTTTTTTTTTTTTTTTGGCGAGGTAAAAATTGATAGTCTTTTTTTTCGACCCGGTAGGGAGGGGGGTAGGGAGGTAGGGAAGATTCAAATATTGAATAAAGCTTAGTATTTCTTATGGTCAAAATCAACTACTTCCCCAAAAAGCTTGTAAATCCAATCTCAGTGCCTAACAAGAAATGGATTTGAAACAAACCAAACGTAATGATAATTTTCTTCAAGGACAGGTAAAATGTAACATACAGCCTGTCACTGCTTCTGCCTAAAGTCGTGGTAGGACCTTATTGTATCCATCTAGCTCTGGTGACTTTGATCTTTGGGGCGTCCCTGAGTTTACCTATGATTTCTTTAGGCTGTAAGACGTCCCTACCTAGCTATGATTTCTTTAGGCTGTAAGACGTCCCTGAGTCTACCTATGATTTCTTTAGGCTGTAAGACGTCCCTGAGTCTACCTATGATGGCTTTAGGCTGTAAGACGTCCCTGAGTCTACCTATGATTTCTTTAGGCTGTAAGACGTCCCTGAGTCTACCTATGATGGCTTTAGGCTGTAAGACGTCCCTGAGTCTACATATGATGGCTTTAGGCTGTAAGACGTCCCTACCTAGCTCTGATGGCTTTAGGCTGTAAGACGTCCCTACCTAGCTCTGATTGCTTTAGGCTGTAAGACGTCCCTACCTAGCTCTGATGGCTTTAGGCTGTAAGACGTCCCTGAGTCTACCTATGATGGCTTTAGGCTGTAAGACGTCCCTACCTAGCTCTGATGGCTTTAGGCTGTAAGACGTCCCTACCTAGCTCTGATGGCTTTAGGCTGTAAGACGTCCCTACCTAGCTCTGATTGCTTTAGGCTGTAAGACGTCCCTACCTAGCTCTGATGGCTTTAGGCTGTAAGACGTCCCTGAGTCTACCTATGATGGCTTTAGGCTGTAAGACGTCCCTACCTAGCTCTGATGGCTTTAGGCTGTAAGACGTCCCTACCTAGCTCTGATGGCTTTAGGCTGTAAGACGTCCCTACCTAGCTCTGATTGCTTTAGGCTTTAAGACGTCCCTACCTAGCTCTGATTGCTTTAGGCTGTAAGACGTCCCTTCATAGAACTGATTGCTTAAGGCTGTAAGACGTCCCTACCTAGCTCTGATTGCTTTAGGCTGTAAGACGTCCCTAACTAGCTCTGATTGCTTTAGGCTGTAAGACGTCCCTGAGTCTACCTAGCTCTGATTGCTTTAGGCTGTAAGACGTCCCTGAGTCTACCTAGCTCTGATTGCTTTAGGCTGTAAGACGTCCCTGAGTCTACCTAGCTCTGATGGCTTTAGGCTGTAAGACGTCCCTACCTAGCTCTGATTGCTTTAGGCTGTAAGACGTCCCTTCATAGAACTGATTGCTTTAGGCTGTAAGACGTCCCTAACTAGCTCTGATTTCTTTAGGCTGTAAGACGTCCCTGATTCTAGCTAGCTCTGATTGCTTTAGGCTGTAAGACGTCCCTAACTAGCTCTGATGGCTTTAGGCTGTAAGACGTCCCTACCTAGCTCTGATTGCTTAAGGCTGTAAGACGTCCCTACCTAGCTCTGATTGCTTTAGGCTGTAAGACGTCCCTAACTAGCTCTGATTGCTTTAGGCTGTAAGACGTCCCTGAGTCTACCTAGCTCTGATTGCTTTAGGCTGTAAGACGTCCCTACCTAGTTCTGATGGCTTTAGGTTGTAAGACGTCCCTACCTAGCTATGATTTCTTTAGGTTGTAAGACGTCCCTACCTAGCTATGATTTCTTTAGGTTGTAAGACGTCCCTACCTAGCTCTGATTGCTTTAGGCTGTAAGACGTCCCTAACTAGCTCTGATGGCTTTAGGCTGTAAGACGTCCCTAACTAGCTCTGATGGCTTTAGCTGTAAGACGTCCCTGATTCTAGCTAGCTCTGATTGCTTTAGGCTGTAAGACGTCCCTAAGTCTACCTAGCTCTGATGGCTTTATGCTGTAAGACGTCCCTACCTAGCTCTGATGGCTTTAGGCTGTAAGACGTCCCTACCTAGCTCTGATTGCTTTAGGCTGTAAGACGTCCCTAACTAGCTCTGATTGCTTTAGGCTGTAAGACGTCCCTAACTAGCTCTGATGGCTTTAGGCTGTAAGACGTCCCTAAGTCTACCTAGCTCTGATGGCTTTATGCTGTAAGACGTCCCTACCTAGCTCTGATGGCTTTAGGCTGTAAGACGTCCCTACCTAGCTCTGATTGCTTTAGGCTGTAAGACGTCCCTGAGTCTACCTAGCTCTGATGGCTTTAGGTTGTAAGACGTCCCTGAGTCTACCTAGCTCTGATGGCTTTAGGCTGTAAGACGTCCCTACCTAGCTCTGATTGCTTTAGGCTGTAAGACGTCCCTACCTAGCTCTGATTGCTTTAGGCTGTAAGACGTCCCTAACTAGCTCTGATGGCTTTAGGCTGTAAGACGTCCCTACCTAGCTCTGATGGCTTTAGGCTGTAAGACGTCCCTACCTAGCTCTGATGGCTTTAGCTGTAAGACGTCCCTACCTAGCTCTGATGGCTTTAGGTTGTAAGACGTCCCTACCTAGCTCTGATTGCTTTAGCTGTAAGACGTCCCTACCTAGCTCTGATTGCTTTAGCTGTAAGACGTCCCTACCTAGCTCTGATTGCTTTAGGCTGTAAGACGTCCCTAACTAGCTCTGATGGCTTTATGCTGTAAGACGTCCCTACCTAGCTCTGATTGCTTTAGGCTGTAAGACGTCCCTAACTAGCTCTGATTGCTTTAGGCTGTAAGACGTCCCTACCTAGCTCTGATGGCTTTAGGCTGTAAGACGTCCCTAACTAGCTCTGATGGCTTTAGGCTGTAAGACGTCCCTACCTAGCTCTGATTGCTTTAGGCTGTAAGACGTCGATGAGCCCACCTAGCTCTGATGTGCATTTGATTTCAGTCGTGTACATATACATATACTCGCAATTCTCGTAAAGAGTGAGATCGAGCACATAAGAATAGACTTATGTTTGACACGTATTCCTATGGCTCAAATCAAGCTCTTGTAGAATTTTATTGCTGATCTAGTAGCGGGCAGCACCATGGCCGTTTGTGGTTAATGAAACAAAATCGCTGTCTGTTGGGACCGCTTGAAAACGTGTTGTGTAGGCCAGTATCAGGGTTTAAGTGAGAATTGTGTGGGAGTCGTTCATTTCATGAGAATTGTGTAGGAGTCGTTCATTTCACAAGGATTACTTGAGACTATTTTAGTATGACGGTTACCGTTTGTGTACTTCATTTAACCAGGACTTGTAGTTTTAAAGGTCAATTTAACTGGGATTTGTTTTGAGCGTGCGTGATGAACTAACAGCACCAAGAAAGTGTGCACTAACAGCACCAAGAAAGTGCACTAACAGCATCGATTAAGTGTGCACTAACAGCACCAAGTAAGTGTGCACTAACAGCACCAAGTAAGTGTGCACTAACAGCACCGATGAAGTGTGCACTAACAGCACCAAGTAAGTGTGCACTAACAGCACCAAGTAAGTGTGCACTAACAGCACCGATGAAGTGTGCACTAACAGCACCAAGGAACTGTGCTCTAACAGCACCAAGGAAGCGCGAGACAGGGGGTCCCTGTCAAACATTTTTGGGGTCCCTGTGTCAAACAGAATTGGGAATCCCTGTATCAAAATGTTTGAGGCTAATGTGTCAAAATGTTTGGGAGGGGGGGGGGGTTGGGGATCCCTGTGATCGATATGTTAGGGGCGCCAACAAACGTCGAACTTGAGCCGTCTATCCATTTTGTACCCCAACATTTGATAAAAACAACAATTAAAACAAAACCCAGCCTCCTGTTCGTATTTTTAAACGCTCGTACAATTTATAAGGGAGACAGTGACGTTTTAAAACAATTGATTTCCTTCTTTCGATATATTTTAAAAAAAATCATTAGTAATTCTACTATCCCAAACTCCTATCACTGTCCTATACCCCAACTCACCAAAACTAAAACCACCGTTTGACTGAGTACATAACACAGCTGTCACTAGCATTGTAGGGCACACACCTGAGGCGCTACAGTTTGCTGATACTCACATCTGAAACGGCCTCACGTTGATTGCCATGGTGATTGTGTGCCCAGTAATTCTATCCCCGGGGGGTCATCGGTTTAACCTATAATTATCTGGACAAGAGAAAATTAATTTTTCCAGAATTTTCGAAGTTTAATGATGACGCAATTTAGCTAATTACTTAATGGGGTTTGTGTAACAATGTATTCTCGAGTTGGCTCGTGCACGGGTAATTAAATAAAGCCAGTTTCGTCACATTTAAAAATTCTCTTTATCCGCTACATAATTATTTTTTTCTGATTAATGAAAATGCTATTTACAATTATTATTATTTTTTTTTTTAAATTCATAAATGAAACAAAAACCTAAAACTGCGATTGTAATGTTTCCTGAAATATTCTGTCAAATGTATTCATGTTGTAGCTTAACTACGAGGTGTGTGTGTGTGTGTGGGAGGGGGGGGGGTATAGTTTGAAATTTTTTTCTATTAAAGGCTTGTGATTTTACTGCCAGATTGTCCGATTATAGCCAGTGATATTACTACCAGATTGTTCAATTATATGCTGGTGATACAAGATTATCCGATTATATGATGGTGATATTTTCCGCGGAAAGTGCAAGACAGAACTAAAAATACGGCCACGATTTGTTCTATTTATATCTTTTTGACAGGTCTAGTGAAATGTTTATGTTTTCACGTGCAGCAGTAATTAAAGATTTCAAATTTATACCAGCATTCATTGCGCTAAATCCTTGTCAGGTTCAATAACCAATAATAATTAATTTACATTAATTTGACAATTTAAAATATTAATGTTACTTTACGCACGAAAATATTTACATTACTTTTAAATAATAAATATTGACTTTATTTTTTATATATCAAAACCTGTACAGCGTTAAAATATTTTCAAAAGGTTTACAGATTGAAATATTTACATAACTTTTCCACGTTGAAATCTTTATAAAATAATTTAGATATAGATCTATAACTTTTGTAAATAAAAATCTTAATAAAACGTGTATACTTTAAAGCTTTATAGAACTTTTACATATTAAAGTCTCTACGTGACCTCTAGAAATTAAAGACCAATTAATTATTTTACACAGTTTTATTTGAGTTTTAGCTTTGCCTTAAACTATTATTATCTACTCTCAATTGAACCGGTTTGAAAATGCCACGTACAGTTATAACTATTTAGATCTCTATGTTTTCGAAATACCTTTAAAATTTGGTTCACTAACGCGTTTTATTCATGTCACCCTTGATTGAATAAATGGCAAGATTATGATTTGGACAATTATATTTCAGGTGTTTTATGTTTTTAAAACATTGCCCGGGTTTCTCGTACGGCAGGAGACATGTTTAATGCTTTTTAAATTTAATACTAGTTGAACGCAACTTATTTTCGTTAAAAATTGAGTTGTCAAATTGACTTTAATCCGATCACGTTTAACCACTGTGTTAAATTAGCGTTAAGTGTCGATTCGTGTACAATCGGCTTAATTGCCGCGAAAATCTATCAAATTACTCTACGAAAATTAAAAAAAAAGTCAAATGAAGATTGTGTCAACTTGTCTTAAGTCGACCTCTAAAGATGTTAAAAGTTTTTGAGCAGACGAGTTGCTCCCATTCAGAATTCCCCAAGAAGATGAAGACGAGGGGAGACATTTTTTGATGCGGTTAACCTAACGTGAAATCAGGCTGACCGGAAGTTTGATTACAGTTTGACCGACTTTCATTCCGGCTCAGATGATATTTGTCAGGGCTTGTTAGTATCGGGTGGTAATGGGGAAAGCTTGTTGTGTTGTGGCTGGTCGTGGTGGGGTGTGGTGGTGTTGGTAGGGGTGGGGTGGTATGATGTTGGTGTGGTGTGGTAGTGTGGTGTTGGTGCGGTTTGGTGGTATGTTGTTGGTGGGGCGTGGTGTTATGGTGTTGGTGGGGTGGGGTGGTATGTTGTTGGTGGGGTGTGGTGGTATGTTGTTGGTGGGGTGTGGTGGTATGTTGTTTGTGTGGTGTGGTGGTATGTTGTTGGTGGGGTGGTATGGTGTATGCTGGGGTGGGGTGGTATGGTGTATGCTGGGGTGGGGTGGTATGTTGTTGGTAGGGTGTGGTGGTATTTTGTTGGCTGGGGTGCGGTGTGGCGGTATGCTGTTGGTGGGGTGTGGTGGTATAATGTTGTCTGGGATGCGGTGTGGCGGTATGGTGTTGGTTTTCATGTCCTATATTGGTGTCTTGCTAGCTGTGGCGTATTGGTGTCTGGCTAGCTGTAGTGTATTGGTGTCTGGCTAGCTGTGGTGTATTGTTGTCTAGCTAGCTGTGATGTATTAGGTGTCCCTAGTTGATTGGATAAATAGGTATCCGTATGATTTCTCGGATCAATCTCCAATCTGTCTGTTGGTGTTCATGGGACCTTTTTTCCCCATTCTTGTCATCTCATTCAGAAAATCGGGTTTGACTCTGGCTATAAAATGGTTCTTCGGGGCTTTCTCTTTACTTTTGTATGAGATATAAGCCACTTATGATGGAACGGAGTGGTCGAACGGTAGAGCGTTTGGCTTCTAGTTCGGATCCCGTTTTGGACTTGTAACTCTAAGACGTATCTGAGTCTACCCAGCTCTAATGGGTACCTGATCTAAGGAGAGTAAAAGCGGCCTGGCAAAGTGCTGACCACATTAGCCCTTAAAATGCCGAGGTCAAGAAACGTGACCTCTGCTTCATCTGCCCAATAGATCGCTAGGTCTGAAGAGGAATCTTTACTTTACTTTTTCTGGGCCACTTAACTATAACTCTCCAGAGTTATCTGTCCTTGGAAGTTATCTCCTACTGACTCCATCAGTAACCCCTGCTGACGTGTGACGTCATGTTTCCTACCTACCTTGATCCGTCTATTTTTACATGCAGTCACTTGTGAAAGGTTACATACACGGCGCCCTAACTACACCACGGTGCCCCAACGACACCACGGCGCCCCAACGACACCACGGCGCCCTAACGACACCACGGCGCACTAACTACATTAAAGGCGACCTAACTACACCAAGGCGCCCTAACTACACTAAGACGCCCTAACTACACCAATTCGCCCTAACTACACCAAGGCGCCCTAACTACACTAAGACGCCCTAACTACACCAATTCGCCCTAACTACACCACGGCGCCCTAACTACACCACGGCGCCCTAACTACACCACGGCGCCCTAACTACACCACGGCGCCCTAACTACACCACGGCGCCCTAACTACACCACGGCGCCCTAACTACACCACGGCGCCTTAACTACACCACGGCGCCTTAAATACACTACGGCGCCCTAACTACACCACGGCGCCCTAACTACACCAAGGCGCCCTAACTACACCACGGCGCCCTAGCTACACCACGGCGCCCTAACCACACCGCCACTTCAAACACTCGAACATTTAACCCTTCCCCATCCAAATAAACACGCCCTCTGTAATAAAAAAAAAAATATCGCATCGTTCTTTACAAAAACAAATTCCGCTCTGACAGAACACATCGGAAAACGGAAGATTTTTGTTGGAATTCTTTTTTCGCACGATAGCGAGGCTACACGGAATGGACAAGCATGTGACGTTGTGAACATTTGGGGGGAGGGAGATTTTAATGAGCGGGGTAATTAAGGCCATTACAACAAAAGTAGAATAATTAGCTGGGAGGGGATTGAGGAGTGTGAGGGTAGAAAGGGGTTGGGGGAGGGGGAGGGGCGCTGGTTTGTGATAGTTATATTTTCTTAACTTTGTTATGACGGAGAATCACTTTTATTCTAAAACCAATGTATATCATATAACACGTGCACACTCACATTAAAGTCATAGCTCTTACACTTGCTTGTTGTTAATTAAATTTACATTTACATTACAGTAACCATTACTTCTTGTAAGAGTTATACAAGATCGTCAAAAAAAAAAAAGAAAATCTGAAAACGATTTTGTTTTCCATTATTTTAAATTTAGATTTAGCCAATTTCAAAAATCGTGTTTTCTCTGTCAAATCCCCTTCAATTTATTGCGAACAGTTTTGTTCTGACGTCATCGTCGTGTCGTGTGGTAGCCATTTTTGTCCCGCCCCCTTCACCCTCCTCCCCCATCATACTTCCGCGTCACGATTAAAAAAGTGAATCTCCCCAAAGGTCAACTGGAGGGGAGACTACTACACGCCAATAACCTCGCGATTTCCTCGAACTTGCAAGCCGTATTTCTCAAAGGTGAAATTTATTTCCTGAGCCGAAAGGATTGTCAATACAAACAGGGGCGGCCACTCCATATGACGGGCTGTTTTCCCACACGTAACAAGGTTTATTTCTGATAAAAAAAAATAAACGCGTCCATTCAAAGAAATAAATGATTACTACAGCTTTTGTTATTATATTTATTTGTCTTTGTCTTCTTCATAAAAAAATACTCTCACAGTTGTTACGATAATGCATGCTAGATTTAATAATAGTTATAATTATTAATCAACTAATTGCCATGAAATTTTATTTTGTCAATTGTTGGCGAATCTATAAGTTGGAGTTTTTTTGAAGATCAAACTACTGAAGGGGTTTTAAATTGCATTCCGCTTATTAAAGCATGGATTCGTGTTTCCTTTGATAGTTAATATAACACGTTTATAGTTTCAGACACTTGGACTATTAGATTTGGGCTGCATTTGCAGACTTACAATTTCATGCAGTTAAAAAAAAAAACAAGTTTTTCTCAGACATTTTCCTCCGGGGGGGGGGGGGGGGAGGAGGTGGGGGTAGGGGGCAATTGAAACTATAGGGACAGGGGGCTGACTTAAATTCCGAGGTTCAAAGGCGTGGATGACGACGACACTATATATTTTCTGTATAAATTTTATTTCGTTGTATTGGAGTCTTGTTAGACGTCGTAAATGTGCTTTGGGGAGAGGGCACTGACCTACCCCCTACCCCCTCCCCCCCTCCCCAAGAGATGCTTGAAAGAAACTTTGTACCAGTTAAGGTTTCATAAAGTTCAAAAGTAAACAACAACTCTTAATTTCTCTTGTCAGCTGTAGCAGGATACAACATTAAAGGACGTACACAATGTCTCTACACTTTGATCAGCTTCAGAACCTGCCATTAAAGTGCGCTTTTGCCTCATAGGTGAGTTACGGGCTAAACAATACATTTATTGAGACCACTGTAGGACTGCTGTACTCTTAACATTGCTGCTTTGCATGAGTAGGTTTTACTGTAGACTTTTTAGATAAAGTTTCGCCATGAACATGATACAACAAACAGACTTTGTCATTTTGTTTTGTGATTATTTTGTTTTACCCTGACCATATACGTGGTCGGCAGTTTACCTGCATGATAAACTACCTGTAACAAACTTGAAATAAATAAACTTTCATCGCAAAAATCTTTTCTGTTTATATGCTTCTATTTTAATTTTGACTTATTCGTCTTAGTGATATCTAAGCTTACCCCCCCCCCCCCCGCACCAGTTACAAAGACTAATAAAGGACACAGTCCTTCAAACTGACCTACAGACGTCCTTCAAGATGACGTACACACATCCTTCAAGCTGACGTACACACGTCCTTCAAGATGACGTACACACATCCTTCAAGCTGACGTACGTCCTTCAAGCTGACGTACAGACGTCCTTCAAACTGACCTACAGACGTCCTTCAAGATGACGTACACACATCCTTCAAGCTGACGTACACACGTCCTTCAAGTTGACGTACACACGTCCTTCAAGCTGACGTACGTCCTTCAAGCTGACGTACAGACATCCTTCAAACTGACTTACAGACGTCCTTCAAGCTGACGTACTCACGTCCTACTTCAAGCTGACGTACACACGTCCTTCAAGCTGACGTACACACGTCCTTCAAGCTGACGTACAGACGTCCTTCAAGCTGACGTACAGACGTCCTTCAAGCTAACGTACACACGTCCTTCAAGCTGACGTACAGACGTCCTTCAAGCTGACGTACACACGTCCTTCAAGATAACGTACACACATCCTTCAAGCTGACGTACACACGTCCTTCAAGTTGACGTACACACGTCCTTCAAGCTGACGTACGTCCTTCAAGCTGACGTACAGACATCCTTCAAACTGACTTACAGACGTCCTTCAAGCTGACGTACTCACGTCCTCCTTCAAGCTGACGTACAGACGTCCTTCAAGCTGACGTACACACGTCCTTCAAGCTGACGTACAGACGTCCTTCAAGCTGACGTACACACGTCCTTCAAGCTGACGTACAGACGTCCTTCAAACTGACCTACAGACGTCCTTCAAACTGACCTACAGACGTCCTTCAAACTGACGTACACACGTCCTTCAAGCTGACGTACAGACGTCCTTCAAACTGACCTACAGACGTCCTTCAAGCTGTCGTACAGACGTCCTTCAAACTGTCGTACAGACGTCCTTCAAGCTGACGTACAGACGTCCTTTAAACTGACGTACAGACGTCCTTCAAACTGACGTACAGACGTCCTTCAAACTGACCTACAGACGTCCTTCAAACTGACCTACAGACGTCCTTCAAGCTGTCGTACAGACGTCCTTCAAACTGACGTACACACGTTCTTCAAGCTGACCTATAGACGACCTTCAAGCTGACCTATACACGTCCTTCAAGCTGACCTATACACGTCCTACAAGCTGACGTACGTCCTTCAAGCTGACATACACACGTCCTTCAAGATGACATTCACACGTCTTTCAAGCTGACGTTTTCACGTCCTCCTTCAAGCTGACGTACACACGTCCTTCAAGCTGACGTACAAACGTCCTTCAAGCTGACGTACTCACGTCTTTCAAGCTGACGTACTCACGTCCTTCAAGCTGACCTACACACGTCCTTCAAGCTGATGTACAGACGTCCTTCTAACTGACGTACAGACGTCCTTCACGCTGACGTACTCACGTCCTTCAAGCTGACGTACACACGTCCTTCAAGCTGACGTACACACGTCCTTCACGCTGACCTACTCACCCTGTAAACCGTCTGAGGTGTGACCAGCAGCTCCACCTGACCGGAAGTCAATTTGTCCACGTCGACCAGCCGGATGGAGGCCACGCCCACAAGATGGCGCCGGCTGACATGGTGGGAGGAGTAGACCTGGAACTCCAGGGCGCCATCCTCACTCTCCTCCCCGCCGCCCGTGGGGAGGTCTTTGATGACAAACTTCTCCAGGAACAGGGGGTCCTAGGGTAAGGGAAGAAGTGATGTTTTTTTACACATGTGAATCGATATGTGGCATAGAGTTATTGGTTAAAATATCAGGGAGAACGTAACGGTGGGGGAGATATGTGTGTTATGTCCCAATTATGTTCTGTTTTTTTATAACATTGTCTCATAACAAAATGTTTTAGTATCTATAGGCTGCGATGACCTGACATAACCTAATTCCAATAGGTAAAATAATTGACCTACTTATCCCTGATAATCTCACTTGAGGTACTTAACCTAATTACCTCAAACAACCTTCTTACCTAGAGTGACCTTCTTACACAATATAACCTCACGTGCGCTACTTTTCCTAGATAATCCCGCGTGACCTACTTATCGTAGATAATCCCGCGTGACCTACTTACCCTAGATAATCCCGCGTGACCTACTTATCCAAGACAATCCCACATAATCTACTTACCCTAGTATTCCTTAAAGTCTTGGTCCTGTACTTGAAGGTCCGCCCAGGGACCAGGAAAGCCTTGACGTAAGGGTTGACCTCTACGTCTTTTGGGACGCCTGGGATAATCAGACCTTGAGCCTGCGAGACATACATCTTAACTAGGTCAATAGGTCAACGTAATTTCGACTGATTGCAACCGATTCTGATTGTTCCGGTGTCACTTGTGTGACCTGTAGATCTATGTAGGTTTTTAAAAAGTAAAGTGGACTCTCTTTTTAAAAAAATCGCTGTTTGGAGATCACAGACGATAAAACTAAAATGGGTTTAGTGCCATAGTTGGCTCTTAACGCTAATCATCCACAGATGGTATCGCCACCTTTCTGCTGGACACATCAGCAACCTTTTAACCACGGTTATGTGGTGGGGATTTTGTTTGTTTGTCCCCCCCCCACACACACAAACAAACTGGGGGTTCTTGTTGTACGTTAGGTATAAGCTACTCCACATTGTACTGGTATTACGAATACAAGATTTGTAACTGAACGCATTCATTTTTAAAAATTGATCTATTTATGATTTCTTGTCCATTTTGTTTATTTTGTTTCGAGCTACCTGCATTTTCAACTTAAATCACATAAATAAGTAAATATAAATATATATAGTATATATAGTATATATATGTATTTTTATATATATATATATATATATATATATATATATATATATATATATATATATATACATGTATATATATATATATATATATATATATACATGTATTTATATAAATATATATAGTACATATATGTATATATATATATATACATAAAGTATATATATATATATATATACATGTATATATATACATGTATATATATATAAATATATATAGTACATATATGTATTAATACTAATAGTTTCGCTGTCTGTGTATGTGACAAGAACGCTCCGTCTGACAAGAACGCTCTAGAGAAAACACAAGGAAATTAAAAACATGCATAGTATTTCGAAAAACGAAGTATGACGTCGACACATTTAGCAAAGAGTAGAAAATAATCTCAATCCGGAGAGTGCACACAGTAATATGACGTCATTGATTATCGAGTAAACATTGAATAAAAAGGAAATTTTGTCTTATCTAAGTGGTTTGCGTGAAGAGTTTCTTTCATACAATTCTTCGGGTAGGGGCGTAGCCCCACCCCCGCGTAAGAACGTCTGAGCCCCCCCGCCCCCATCCCTAACTCAAAAGAAATTTCTTTATCGATACTCTATAATAAAATTACCGCCTAATTAATGTGTCTAATCTAAAAAGTGGTTTTCTTGCAATTTCTTTAATGCAATTCTTCGGGTAGTGGCTAAGCGCGACACCAGTGTTTCTTTCAGACTTTTTCCTCCCCGGAGAGGGGTGGAAGTACTTGAAATTTTCGGGGGCGGGGTAGAAATTTCTGGGAGGGGGCGGACACTGGAAAAAGTATATAATTATATTTCGTTGAATGGGACGGTAAACATGTTTTTTTTTTGGGGGGGGGGGGGGGGGTTGGAGGGGTGGGGGGGGGCGATGTGTGGGGGGGTGGCGTGTGTAGGGGGGTGGGGGGTGTGTGGGGGTGGGGTTGGTGGTGTGTGGGGGTGGGGTTGGTGGGGGTGGGGGTGGTGTGTGGGGGGGGGGGGTGGGTTGGTTTCAGTGTTTCTTTCAGACTTTTTCCTCCCCGGAGAGGGGTGGAAGTACTTGAAATTTTCGGGGGCGGGGGTAGAATTTTCTGGGATGGGGCGGACACTGGAAAAAGTATATAATTATATTTCGTTGAATGGGACGGTAGACATGTTTTTTTTTGGGGGGGGGGTGGAGGGTTGGGGGGGTGGGGGGGGGGGCGGTGTGTAGGGGGGTGGGGGGTGTGGGGGGTGGGGGTGGGGGTGGGGGTGGTGTGTGTGGGGGGGTGGGTTGGTTTTAGTTTAGAGAAAAGAGACAGCACTATCAGCCTAGCGCCCGTTGTACCCTTCCTCAACGGGCCATTTTTCTCGTATATATATATATATATATATATATATATATATATATATATATATATATATATATATATATATATATATATATATATATATATATATATATGTGACCTAGGCTACTCGCAGCGCCAAATTGTGACCCTGCTCGCAGCGCCAATTGTGACGAGCGAACATTTATCCTGCCGACAACGCCAATTGTAACGAGCCAACAGTTACCATGCTCGCAACGCCACATGTAATGAGACCTAATTGCCTGTAGTGCCACGTGTTAACGAGTTTAACCACTCATTCTAGACAACATTGACCACAGTATAGATACTCAAGATGCAGGTTCGCTATTGATCCTTTATTACATGAATCAAGAAATGCTTCATAATAACACAATAAATCAACAGGAATGCTTCTCAATAATAGTCTGAATCAACTGACCCCTAACAGTCCTTCACTAGGCTTTATATAACTGAATCCACATGTCTATAATCCTTCTTAACACAATACGGCTAACCCGTTCTATAACCGACTTGACATAGTCACACAGACTGACTGATTTAAGCGAGCGATGAAGATGGAAGAGAGCTCGCTGAAACGGGAAGAGAGAGAGCGAGTCCTGCCGTGCCCTCCTATTTATGCCTTGTATCCGTACTCGTCTCCGTACTTGTATTCCTCCGTAATCGATACTTGTACTCGATCTCCGACCACCAGTTGCGTAGTTCAAACGTACAGACCGTAAAATAACATCTGCGTCCTATCCATCAAAGTTGACAGGCCGTCTGAATACCGTTTCCCAAAATAGCACGCGCCGGCTTTGAGGTTGTTATCAGCCCGACCCAATAAGCCACCTGCTATCGGTTGCGTCAGACTAACACTGTGTCTCGGCCTCTCGTTCGTTATCATTTGTAACTGGTAGTTAGGCCTACCCCAGTTACATCCACCCCTGCTTTTTTTGTGTGTTTTCAACCACAAACAACGCCTGGCAGGTGCACTACTCCAAAGTCAATCGCACAGTCGTAAAAAAAAAATCTATTGTTCCACTCACTGTCCACGACGTTCCATTCGTATACGATTGACAGTTCTACCTATTTCACATATCAACTGTGTCTACATCATCTTCCTGAGACACAAAACAGTTCTAGAATTCACATCCACCCTTTCCATTTGGTGCCTTCACCAGTTCACTTCTATAGCTCTTTGAACAGTCTGTTTTCATACCAGCGCGACCATGAAAGAATTGATGGTTGCTGACAAAAAATTTCGTATTCCTTCTGTTCCTTAAACTTCTCCGCGGACCACTTATCTGATGGTCTACTGTCTCTCTGCTTCTGGAGGGACCGGGATCCTCATTGTTGCCGGTATCCTCCCCTTGCGTATCGCTGTTGTTCTGTTGATGGTGATATGGTTCCGGAATGGGTATGTGAATTTCCGTTATAACTTCCGGTTCCCTAATTGTCTTGGGTTTCTCTGTGTGTAACTGCTCTTCTTGCCTATTCCAATATTTCTTTAATTGAGCAATATTCGCCCACCGATCCGGTTTGGCGTGATCGATGGGTCTTATCTTAAAGGGGCCACCTACTGCTTTAGGCATCTCCACGACTTGCCATATCTCCTGTCCCCAGAGATCGTGGATTTTGTTTCTGCCTAACGGGTGGCTACGCAGTAATACCCTGTCATTCAGTTTGAGTGGCGGGTCCTTCGTCTGTATCGGCGGTTCCCTTCGCCGAGATTCATGTTCTAGTCTTTCCTGTACTACCCTGTACATTTCTCTAATTCTTCTCATATGTTCATTCACATATTCCAGTGCGGTGTATGAGCCAGTCATACTCTCCCTTTTTCCTAGGAACAAATCAAGAGGGAGTCGAGCCTCTCGTCCGAACAGCAACATGTATGGCGTAAAGCCGGTTGTGGCATGGGGTGTGCAGTTGTATAGATATACCAACTCTGGGAGAAAATCAGGCCAACGTTTTTTCTGTTCAGGTTCTAGCGTACGCAGCAAATCATGCATGCTGCGGTTGAACCGTTCACACTGTCCGTTTCCCTTCGGATTAAATGTGGTTGTTCTAGATTTGTTGATCCCGTAGTGGTTGCACAGTTGGTTAATTACTTCTGACTCGAAAGCCCTTCCTTGGTCAGAGTGTAATTGTCTTGGTATGCCATATTTGATGAACCAATGTTGTAATAAGACCTTTGCCACTGTTTTGGCGGTCTGATCTCGCGTGGGCACCGCCACCGTCCATTTGGTGAATACATCAGTCATTACCAACACATGTTCCGTCCCATCCGATGATTGCTCCAACGACGTAAAGTCCATAGCCACAATCTCTAGTGGTTTTGTCGCTAGTAGGTGTCCTGATGGCTGTCTCATTTTGACAACTGGCATTTTCGCATGCTGACACCTCACGCAAGCCTCACAATGGCGTTTGACCTCCATTTCCATATTGGGCCAGTAACACCTCCGTCGTAATATTTTGTGCGTCCTGTCCTGACCCTGGTGTCCTGCCCTGTCATGTGCCAACCTTAGCACTTCTTCTCTTAACTGTCCAGGCACCACCACCTGACCTTGGTGTCCTGCCCTGTCATGTGCCAACCTTAGCACTTCTTCTCGTAATTGTCCCGGCACCACCACCTGGTGTATTGTGCCATCAATTTGGTCATGAATTCTCCGCATGAGAACACCATCCTTTATACTGAGACGGTTCCACTGACTCAGTATTTTCTTTGTTTCTCGACCAAATTGTTCTCTTTCCCTTCTTCCTGGGAATTTTTGTTCCTGGACGTATTTCAATAGCGGTTGTAAGCCACTATCCGTTCTCTGGGCATCTCTTATCTTTTGGTGATTAAGGCAAATAAAATCACCACTGTCCATATGTTCGGGTTCCGTGGATATGTGCTCCACCCCGGTCTGCCCGTTTTGCATCACTTGTACCCCATTAGGGATATCTGTTGACGCTCTGACCTCACATATTCCTGTCAGTGTTTCTTCCTCATCACCCGGTCTCTCGTAAGGATTCCTTGATAAGGCGTCCGCATTGCCATTGGACCGCCCCGGGCGATACTTTATCTCTAGGTCAAAGAGTGCCAATTCTGCTGCCCATCGCTGTTCGATGGATCCCAACTTTGCTGTCTTTAGGTGACTTAAGGGGTTATTGTCAGTGTATACCACACATTTAGCACCTAATAAATAGTCCCTGAATTTTTCCGTCACAGCCCATTTTAATGTCAAAAGTTCTAGTTTCATGGCGCTGTAATTTGTCATGTTCTTCTCTGATTCCTTCAGAGCTCGACTGGCATACGCAATAACCCTGAAACGTTGCTCTTGTTGTTGTGATAGCACAGCTCCCAGACCTTTAGAGCTGGCGTCAATTTCTAACCGAAATGGTTTGTCAAAGTCCGCGTATCCCAATATCGGCGCCTCTGTCAAAGCCTTTTTCAAGAGCTTAAACGAGTTCAGGCATTCATCAGTCCATAGTTCACCTATCAGGTGTGTTTTACCTTTCTTTTTCTCCTTACTGTGTTTCTTTGTCATTTTGTTTACCAAGTCATGCAATGGTGCGGCAATTTTTGCAAAACCCGGCACAAATTTTCTATAATAGGAAGCAAAGCCCAAGAATGACCTGACCTCTACCGTAGTTGTTGGTTGTTTCCATTCTTTAACAGCTGCAATTTTATCTGGGTCAGTGGCGATGCCATCCGACGAAATCACGTAACCCAAAAAATGTACCGATTTCAGACCAAAGCAGCATTTGTCTGGGTTCAGCTTTACTCCTATCTCCCTAAGACGGAGAAACACTTGTTCTAATCTTTTTAGATGGTCCTCCCAAGTTTTTGAATAAACTAGAATATCATCCAAATACACCAACATTATTTGAAATAGAAAGTCACTCATAGCACTCTGCATTACTCGCTGGAATGTAGCAGGTGCATTAGTTAGACCAAACGGCATACGGGTCCACTCGTACAGTCCCAGTGGAGAAATAAATGCAGTTTTATGTTGATCGTTGGGGTGCATGGCCACTTGGTGGTAGCCACTGGCCAAATCCAAGGTAGAAAAAAATCTTGCTCCCCCCAACGCATCAAGACATTCATCAATACGAGGCAAGGGGAATGCATCCCTTCTTGTGATATTGTTCAATTTCCGGTAATCACAACACAGTCTTATCTCCCCTGACTTCTTTTTTACCACTACAATCGGTGCCGCATATGGGCTCGTACTGGTTGTAATAATTCCCTTTTTTAGTAGATCGTTCAGGTGTGCTTTCACCGCAGAGTAGTGACTTGGTGGCAATCTTCGATAAGGTTGCGCCACCGGCTTGTCTTGTAGTAAGGGTATCTGGTGTTTTATTACTTCCGTGTACCCCAAATCACCCTCATACGAGGCAAATATATCACTGTATTTATTCAGCAATTCATTTAGTTTTGGGTCCTCAGTTTCCGGGAATGTATATGATCGGCCATCTTCTTTCTTCACCTCGGCCGTCACATTGACCGACCTAATTGTTACTTCATTACTACTGGTATTGATCAGTTCGATGCACTGTGCCGACCTTTGTACCTCGACGTTCTGTGGTACTCCTACCAGAGTGTTAGGCGGTATAAAAATTTCTTCATCCAAAACATTTGCTACCAACCCTTGAACTAGTCCGTTTTCCGCTGATGTGTATGTCCGCAGTAACACGACGCCTGCCCTCAGTGCGGCGCCACATGGTTCTATCATCACATCACCATTCACGCTTCTATCACCAATTTGTAATGTGATTGCCTTGACCGTGTTTGCCGGGACTGCTGTCCTTCCTCTGGTCTTGGCAAACCTGGCCAACTTGGATCCCCGACCTGGTGTGGTCGATCCGACAATATTTGTAAGAAATTCTGGCAACTGGCCAAGAATATTCATGCCCAACAGGCAAGGTATATTTGACACATTTGTCTCTAGGTTGTGTTTCGTAACGAACACCCCAACCTGCTTCAACCTATGTCCTGCCACCACGACATCCGCCAGAAAATAACCACAGTATGGAATGGTTAGTCCATTAGCTGCCGTCAGGCGCATGCCTGTGTCAGACCTCAACCTATGGTCTTTTCCTTTCATCCATTTGGTGTAAAAATTTTCCGTGATTGTCGTCACCTGGGAGCCTGTATCCACAATTGCCTTCACCGCGATGTCCCCAATTGTAATCACCATTTCGGGACAGACTCCCATCATTTTGCTTCTTGGGCCATAACCTCGCCCCTCTGTAGCTTGGCCCTGCCTTACAGAGGACGACCGTTTCCCTGGCAGTACCGTGCCATATGTCCGGGTTGTGAACAAGACAAACAAATTGGTCGACCGTCTGCCGTCCATTGGAGTGATGGCTTGGCAGGACGCGGCCGTCCAACCCGTCCCTGTTTTGTACCGTTCTTTTCCTGATTCTCAGCTGTTGACCTGCTTTCCAACCACTTCAAGCGTTGGTCAACCTTCTCTAGGTGGGCCAACAGTTGAGCCATCATGGTCTCCATCGTGTCGGCCCCTGTGGGTGGGGATTGTCTCTGTTCAGGCACAGAGACTTTGTCCACCGAACAGTTCGATTGGTCCTCATCCTCGGACCTGCGGATCGCTGAGTTCCTGACCTGAAGGAAGGTCAACTGCTGGTCTCTGTGGACCTCCTCTTTCAACTCTCTCCTTAAGATCGGGGTTGCTAGCCCCTCGATGAAATGGTCCCTCAGTAGGCGTACATCAATGTCCGGTGATTTGCCCTTTACCAAATCAAAGGCCCTGTTCATCCTGTGTGAGTACTCCATCACACTCTCCGCCATTCTCTGCTTTAAGCCCACGAATCCCGATAGCAGTTGCACTCCCGACCGTCTCTCCCCAAAGGTCTCCATAATCAGATCCAGCACCTTATCTGGATCTGATTGGACGGTCCTATCGTGGCACTTAACCTCTGCCCTAACCGTTTCACCTATACTGCCCATCAGCAGTCTTAATCTTTCCTCTGGTGACATATGTCTCGAGGCCCAGGCCGCTTTGACCTCTTCACTGAACCTGTTGGTTAAAGTTGGGTCTCCGTCCCCGTAAAATTTGTTAATATGGGACTCTCTGGGTAGGACCACTATATGGGTCTGCTTCTCGTCCAGAGTAGACATTTTCTTCCTTAAGTACTAAAAAAAAAAGAGTTCTTTCTTACCGTGTGTGTATGAAAAATTTTTCCTCGTTCCTCAATTTTCACAGTTCCTGAATGTCCGAATTCACACACACACTAAACACAGTTATGCACAAGGTTGACTATAGGTGCCTTAAACGGCAAGTCTAGTTGAATTCATCCTGATCGCCGACGCCAAATGTGACCTAGGCTACTCGCAGCGCCAAATGTGACCCTGCTCGCAGCGCCAATTGTGACGAGCGAACATTTATCCTGCCGACGACGCCAAATGTGACCTAGGCTACTCGCAGCGCCAAATGTGACCCTGCTCGCAGCGCCAATTGTGACGAGCGAACATTTATCCTGCCGACAACGCCAATTGTAACGAGCCAACAGTTACCATGCTCGCAACGCCACATGTAATGAGACCTAATTGCCTGTAGTGCCACGTGTTAACGAGTTTAACCACTCATTCTAGACAACATTGACCACAGTATAGATACTCAAGATGCAGGTTCGCTATTGATCCTTTATTACATGAATCAAGAAATGCTTCATAATAACACAATAAATCAACAGGAATGCTTCTCAATAATAGTCTGAATCAACTGACCCCTAACAGTCCTTCACTAGGCTTTATATAACTGAATCCACATGTCTATAATCCTTCTTAACACAATACGGCTAACCCGTTCTATAACCGACTTGACATAGTCACACAGACTGACTGATTTAAGCGAGCGATGAAGATGGAAGAGAGCTCGCTGAAACGGGAAGAGAGAGAGCGAGTCCTGCCGTGCCCTCCTATTTATGCCTTGTATCCGTACTCGTCTCCGTACTTGTATTCCTCCGTAATCGATACTTGTACTCGATCTCCGACCACCAGTTGCGTAGTTCAAACGTACAGACCGTAAAATAACATCTGCGTCCTATCCATCAAAGTTGACAGGCCGTCTGAATACCGTTTCCCAAAATAGCACGCGCCGGCTTTGAGGTTGTTATCAGCCCGACCCAATAAGCCACCTGCTATCGGTTGCGTCAGACTAACACTGTGTCTCGGCCTCTCGTTCGTTATCATTTGTAACTGGTAGTTAGGCCTACCCCAGTTACATATATATATATATATATATATATATATATATATATATATATATATATATATATATATATATATATATATATATATATACATATATATATATATATATATATATATATATATATATATATATATATATATATATATATATATATATATATATATATATATATATATATAATTGGTGATATAGACATCACGATTGAGAAGCTAACTAAATAAGCTGTGAATCAACGCCTAAATACGAATAAATACGCCAACGCTAACAACAAAAATACTGATAAGTCACGATCAAACCAAAAAAAAAAATCTTTTGGTCTCGGTTGCTGATGTTTATAACCTGCTACAATATTCAAATGGAAGTATTTTTAGCCGACGCCCCAATCATCGGATATTTCCTGCATCGGATTGACGTCACACGCCCCCATCACGTGACGCGATGCTAGCGGCCCCTGGCGGCCATCAGAGACAGCAGCCTAATTACTAATGTAATTATCGACCCGACCTCTCGGCCACAAAGTATTCGAAACCTGGTTTCATGTTTCACATCGCTGTTATTGGCTGCCTACAAAGTCTGACAAGGGCAGATGTTAACTTTTGGGACGAGCGAAACTAAACTTTCGGGACGAGCCAAACTAAACATTTTTGGACTTGAGCGAAACTAAACTTTTGGGACTTGCGCGAAACTAAACTTTTGGGACTTGAGCGAAACTAAACTTTTGGGACTTGAGCGAAACTAAACTTTTGGGACTTGAGCGAAACTAAACTTTTGGGACTTGAGCGAAACTAAACTTTTGGGACTTGAGCGAAACTAAACTTTTAGAGGAAGGTGGTTGAAAGTAAATTTGTAGAAGTACAAAGATGAAAGGAAACTTTTAGGACAAGGACAAAAGTAAACTTTTAAATGGAAAGGGGCAAAAGTAAACTTTTAGGACAGGGGCAAAAGTAAACTTTTAGGACAGGGGCAAAAGTAAACTTTTATGACAGGGGCAAAAGTAAACTTTTAGGACAGGGGCAAAAGTAAACTTTTATGACAGGGACAAAAGTAAACTTTTAGAAGGACAGGGACAAAAGTAAACTTTTAGAACGACAGGGAAAAAAGTAAACTTTTAGATGGACAGGGACAAAGGTAAACTTTTAGAAGGAACGTGGTTAAAAGGTTAAAAGTAAATTCATAGAAGGACAAAGACAAAAGTAAACTGTTAGGTTGGGCAATGTGGCGATGTTACCTCATTTAAATATCGTTGTAAAGTTGAAGTAGAGACACTATTGGTAGTGATGCTAAAGACACTCTACTTAGAGGCACTAAGACTAGAGGCACTTCTTCTATTGACACTGATTATGAAATCAAAACGTGAAATCAAGAATTTTTTCTAATACATAGACTGTTTTTCAACCTTTGCGTTCTACCTATGTAGACACAGCTTCATCAACTTAAGAAAGGATAATAATTAAAGCATCCCAACGTACTTTTTTAATATTTTAATATTTTTTCCCCCAAAAAAACTCATTTGACGTCATTTTCCACACTTCCTTGAATGAATCAAATTCGCCAGTTTAAAGAGGGGCCAGTAACGCTAACTCTGGGAGCAAACAACCAGGGGAAACAATCCAGATTGAAACATTTGGACCACTTATTCTGAATAACTCTATATGACCTATGACTTTTACGTGTTTTCTTAAAAAAAAACCTTAATGGTGAAATTTCAATCGTGACCAGCGCATTAGTCTGATTAATATTCGATTGCTTTTTTTCTAAAAATTGCCTTATTGTGATACCAGTTCAATGAACTTTATCTTTCTTACCTTCGTCCATTCAGTGCAGGGTGCTTTTTATAAGTGTTAACACAACGTCCCTAGTTTCATTACAGTTGTCACACGTCTTTTAACTAAATGAGACACGGCTGAGGCACTTTCAACTTTATATATATATATATATATATATATATATATATATATATATATATATATATATATATATATATATATATATATACCTATTTATATATATATATTTATGTATGTATATATATATATATATATATATATATATATATATATATATATATATATATATTGATGTATAGATCGTTTATTGGACTAATACTGTGTACTTTCTTAGTGCTAACATGGATGAGCTGTATCGATCTAGTGGCACCAGTACATAAATCTCTGGCAGACAAAGCCAGGCCAGTACTCTGTACGGCACCACGTGAAAGCCCTCGCCCGAGTGTCCTCACCTCGATAATGATGACCGTTAGACTTGTTTTATCTTGTGACCATAGCAACTGGAGCTTCAGCTTGCCGGTCGGCTTTATTGGCGGGGCGTAGCGAGGGATCAGTTCCTCCAGGTTAATCTCGGTCAGCGCCACGGGGGTGTCGGGGAGGCCGATGGCTTGACGCTGGAATATAAGAGAGAAAATAATTGAGGTGGTGGAATATAAGAGAGAAAATAATGTAGGTGGTAGAATATAAGAGAGGAAATAATGTAGGCGGTGGAATATAAGAGAGGAAATAATGTAGGTGGTGGAATATAAGAGAGAAAATAATGGAGGTGGTGGAATATAAGAGAGACAATAATGTAGGTGGTGGAATATAAGAGAGAAAATAATGTAGGTGGTCGAATATAAGAGAGAAGATAATGTAGGTGGTGGAATATAAGAGAGAAAATAATGGAGGTGGTGGAATATAAGAGAGACAATAATGTAGGTGGTGGAATATAAGAGAGAAGATAATGTAGGTGGTGGAATATAAGAGAGAAAATAATGGAGGTGGTGGAATATAAGAGAGACAATAATGTAGGTGGTGGAATATAAGAGAGGAAATAATGTAGGTGGTGGAATATAAGAGAGAAAATAATGTAGGTGGTGGAATATAAGAGAGGAAATAATGTAGGTGGTGGAATATAAGAGAGAAAGTAATGTAGGTGGTGGAATATAAGAGAAGAAATAATGAAGGCGTTGGAATATAAGAGAGAAAATAATGTAGGTGGTAGAATATAAGAGAGAAAATAATGTAGGTGGTAGAATATAAGAGAGAAAATAATGTAGGTTGAGGCGGGGGAAGCCGATGGTGCTGGAACATAAGAGAGAAATGGTGTAGATGGGCTATGGTCTAGCACTATTTAATAAGAGCAAACACAATACAGGTAGTGGGAAGGGGATTGAATAGGGTGCTGGAACATAGACAAGAACACGATAGTGAAGACTGACTTGGTTAATACAACATACACTATAGTTGGGGGTGATTTTGGTTATTGGTGTAGATAGAAGGTGGAATACATTGATGTGATGGTGGGCGACCAAAGTAGGCATCATCATCATCATCATATTAAATACTCGTGAAACAAACTATTAACATAAGGTACGTGGTCTGATAACACAAATACACTAACTAAGATGTCGGTGTTTTAGTGATAAACAAGAATAAATTTCAACGTAGACAAGGACCACGAAGACCGTACGTTTTTCATAGCCTCGGTTACCTTCACATTTAGTGGGCTCCGTAACATTGAGCATATTTAGGAATATGTAAATAGTACTGAAGCTGTTGAAGTTTTGATGGTGTATCACTTTTTTAGAGACATCTGAATATAAATCGCCAATGGTACAAAGGAAAAGGTAATGGGTCTGCTCTTGTGGTTTGTCATGTATAATAGTCGACACCTAAACTAGACTTGATGGCTGCAATATTTGATAACAGATCACAACGTCATCTATGGTTTTATATCCAGCATCACATTGTCTGGAAACCTGGTTAATGATTCTATAGTAATTTTACACACAGATCTCTTACTATTTGATGAAAATTGTGTTAATTTTGTTCAATAAATCTAAGCTAAGTAAATCATTATAACAGAATTTGAGCTAACAAGAAGTTAATTTTTTAACAAAATTAAAGAAAGTAATAGCAATTAATAAAAAAGAAAGAAAAGAGAAAAAATGTATTCTTTCCCTAAAGTCCGAGGAAAGTAAAGTATAGATGGAACTGCATTTCCGAAAAAAAAACAGAGTTCAAATTACATGCAGATTAACCCTTGCTTTCTTTTTATCATACCTATTTTCTTTCAACCTTACAACATCATCACTGGTCAAACAGAAGTTAAAAATAAAACATCATCATACTGAAAGACTTATCGGCACGTCCATACGGCAGTGTTACTTATAAATATGTGCCATTGATTAAATATCGATGTAAATATGTGTCATTGGTTAAATATCGATGTAAATATGTGTCATTGATTAAATATCGATGTAAATATGTGCCATTGATTAAATATCGATGTAAATATGTGCCATTGATTAAATATCGATGTAAATATGTGCCATTGATTAAATATCGATGTAAATATGTGCCATTGATTAAATATCGATGTAAATATGTACCATTGATTAAATATCGATGTAAATATGTACCATTGATTAAATATCGATGTAAATATGTGCCATTGATTAAATATCGATGTAAATTTGTGCCATTGATTAAATATCGATGTAAATATGTGCCATAGATTAAATATCGATGTAAATATGTGCCATAGATTAAATATCGATGTAAATATGTGCCATTGATTAAATATCGATGTAAATATGTGCCATTGATTAAATATCGATGTAAATATGTGCCAGTGATTAAATATCGATGTAAATATGTACCATTGATTAAATATCGATGTAAATATGTGCCATTGATTAAATATCGATGTAAATATGTTCCATTGATTAAATATCGATGTAAATATGTACCATTGATTAAATATCGATGTAAATATGTACCAATGATTAAATATCGATCAAGTCTCGTTCATCCCTCACCTGTGCGACAAAAGATCGTTACATTTTAATGGGTTTTGATGAGCTCTCGCGAGAAACGCCGGCACTTCATCAAGGTAGCGACGTGAACTACATTTTCAACGCCATCTTCACGATCCTATTGGGGTAATTCAGGTGATGAAGTTTTCCCGCGTTCAGACGTGGGGTGGGGGTTGGAGATGGGACGTGTGGGGGTGGGAGGGGTGTTAGAGAGATGTTTCAAGTTAGTGCATCATGGGACTGGATCGTGTGCTGAGTGATAAAACGTATGGTGCAGTGGGGTGGGTTTTTTAATATTGGCTCTACATTTAAAAAAAAACATTTAATAAATCAAAAGTGGATTCATCATCAAAAGCGATAATACTTTTGCTGCCCACTTATTAAAATTTAAATTGCCTTAGGATAGCATTTTTTTTTAAACTTTGATTTTATTCGAATAGTTTTTGTGAATAAGATTGAAGTACTAAGAAGTCTATAAAAAATGAAGTTGCATACGTCCCAATGTCTTTTCTTGATTTTTATTACCAGGAAATCTTGAGCCTCTTACTTTTATTTCAAGACAGTCAAGACTGTGTGAGCATATTTGAATGAATTTTGTCAAGACTAAGTGAGCAGATGTCCACGTGACAATTGTCCCGTCTTGAGTAATTGTATGTGGCCATTGTCTTAATTCTTGTTGAGCTCATTGCTTCTTGCAGGTATTTGAAGACCAGTCTGTGTTAATGCCCAGCGTTATTAGATCATCTTGCTTCATCGAGAGTCGTTAAGTGATTAATTCAAAGTCTGATATGTGACCAAATCGAGAGTCAGTACGTGATTTCTTTGAAACAAAGTCTAATCTGTGACCCGATCTACAGTCGTTTTTTGATCGCTTTAAAAGTCTAATCTGTGATCGCATCTACAGTCGTTTTTTGATCGCTTTCAAAGTCTAATCTGTGATCGCATCTACAGTCGTTTTTTGATCGCTTTCAAAGTCTAATCTGTGATCGCATCTACGGTCGTTTTTTGATCGCTTTCAAAGTCTAATCTGTGATCGCATCTACAGTCGTTTTTTGATCGCTTTCAAAGTCTAATCAGTGATCGCATCTACAGTCGTTTTTTGATCGCTTTCAAAGTCCAATCTGTGATCGCATCTACAGTCGTTTTTTGATCGCTTTCAAAGTCTAATCTATGATCGCATCTTCAGTCGTTTTTTGATCGCTTTCAAAGTCTAATATGTGATCGCATCTACAGTCGTTTTTTGCTATTTAAAAGTCTTATCTGTGATCGCATCTACAGTTGTTTCGAGATATCTTTCCACGGCATTTAGTCAAAAGAAAACGAAAATGTTACTTTTACATTCAACAATACATTTTATAAATAAAAAAAAATATTTAAAAAATGCTTTCCTTTCCACGTTAAAACGAAAACGAAAATCGATGACGTCATTGTGGGATATTCCCCCCCCCCCCCTTTTTGTGCTGGCAGCTGTTAACGATCTACCATCCCTTGTGCTTGCAACTGTTAACGATCTACCATCCCTTGTGCTGGCAACTGTTAACGATCTACCATCCCTTGTGCCTGCAACTGTTAACGATCTACCATCCCTTGTGCTGGCAACTGTTAACGATCTACCATCCCTTGTGCTGGCAGCTGTTAACGATCTACCATCCCTTCTGCTGGCAACTGTTAACGATCTACCATCCCTTGGGCTGTTAACGATCTACCATCCCTTGTGCTGGCAACTGTTAACGATCTACCATCCCTTGTGCCTGCAACTGTTAACGATTTACCATCCCTTGTGCTGGCAACTGTTAACGATCTACCATCCCTTGTGCTGGCAACTGTTAACGATCTACCATCCCTTGTGCTGGCAACTGTTAACGATCTACCATCCCTTGTGCTGGCAACTGTTAACGATCTATCATCCCTTGTGCTGGCAACTGTTAACGATCTACCATCCCTTGTGCTGGCAACGATCTACCATCCCTTGTGCTAGCAACTGTTAACGATCTACCATCCCTTGTGCTGTTAACGATCTACCATCCCTTGTGCTGGCAACTGTTAACGATCTACCATCCCTTGTGCTGTTAACGATCTACCATCCCTTGTGCTGGCAACTGTTAACCATCTACCATCCCTTGTGCTGTTAACGATCTACCATCCCTTGTGCTGGCAACTGTTAACGATCTACCATCTCTTGTGCTGGCAACTGTTAACGATCTACCATCCCTTGTGCTGGCAACTGTTAACGATCTACCATCCCTTGTGCTGGCAACGATCTACCATCCCTTGTGCTGGCAACGATCTACCATCCCTTGTGCTGGCAACTGTTAACGATCTACCATCCCTTGTGCTGGCAACTGTTAACGATCTACCATCCCTTGTGCTTGCAACTGTTAACGATCTACCATCCCTTGTGCTGGCAACTGTTAACGATCTACCATCCCTTGTGCTGGCAACTGTTAACGATCTACCATCCCTTGTGCTGGCAACTGTTAACGATCTACCATCCCTTGTGCTGGCAACTGTTAACGATCTACCATCCCTTGTGCTGGCAACGATCTACCATCCCTTGTGCTGGCAACGATCTACCATCCCTTGTGCTGGCAACGATCTACCATCCCTTGTGCTGGCAACGATCTACCATCTCTTGTGCTGGCAACTGTTAACGATCTACCATCCCTTGTGCTGTTAACGATCTACCATCCCTTGTGCTGGCCGGATAAAGTGGCACCGAAAACACTTAGTCGTCCCCGGGGCAGCTTACTTCCGCATTCTGGTCAGGGAGGGGCTCGGATTAAGGGCCGCGCTCATTATTTCTCGGATTACCAGCTCAGCCCGGTCTGGGGCTATTTTTAGAGCCAGCGTAAATCGTGTCGGGTGTGCAATCTGCACACACCAGAAGAGTATTTAGTTTGAAACATGTATGATACATCAAAGGAGTTTTATTGAAGAGTGATTTCACTTTAAAGATGTAAACTTTGGATTGTTTTATTAAAAAACGTCGAAATTAGAACAAACTGGACATTGCGAAAGCACAAATTTGTATAATATAATTTTTAATTTTTTTAAGTCATCAGATTTTAAAGTTTCATTTTTGTCTTTTGAAAGTGGGGTTTATTTTGTAGTCGAGCAATAACTACTTTGTTGTCTGAAAATGTGAGTTTCCGAGTGAGGTGTTTTGTTTGTTTCTCTTACTGCTTTTATGGCTGAGTATTCTGTGTAGCCTAACTGTGCTATGGTGTGTTAGCTGTAGTGTGTCGTCTCTGGGTGTAGGACAAAAGGCCGACATGGACAAAAGGCCGACAGCCAAAAGGCCGACAGGACATAAGGCCGACAGCCAAAAGGCCGACAGGACATAAGGCCGACAGCCATGAAGCCGACAAGCATTAAAAAGTGTATGTAGATTGTAACGTTAAATAAACTTGATTTACTAATTTTTTTTTTATACAGAATCCAGGTATATCTAGGCTTAAACCAACTGATTGACAGGGGCACCCATCGCGGTATCCATGTAGTCCCCTCCATCATTGTAGTGGAATTAACACAAAAGGTCCAATTCAATACAATTATTGTCTTTATTTACATATGACATCGACTCCTACTGTAATAACGTCCTAACATATAACTATCTACTAACACTATCTAACTACAACTAACACTTCCAGGACAAACTTTAACACTGCATTTAATTTAGGATCGTGACTGTTTAGTACAAGTTAGGGGTGGGTATGCGTGAAGTGATCGAAAAACTTTAGGGTCATTTTTTTTATTTTCACGGTTCGTCTTTGTTATGGGGTGTGGGGAAACAGTGGAGGTATCAAAGGTCAAATAGTAGTTAACAGTGTGGGTGGGGGGGGGGGGGGAAACAGTGGGGGTATTAAAGGTCAAATAGTAGTTAACAGTAACAGTGGGGGGAAAAAAACAATGTTGAGCTTAAGGTTACAATTTTGTAAATATAAAATCTATTTGCTGTTGGAGCATTTTTTTCCATTATGTACTTTGTGAACAAGATGACCATTATTAATAGATAATAAATAAAAATTGTAGTAAATCGAGCAGTTACAATGTTGTTGTTCTTTTTTTTTTTTTTTGTGTAGTTTAAAAACATAATTTTATTTAAAAACTTTATGAACAAAGTGATGAGAACAAATTAATGTAAGTGGCGGTTTTTAGAATATCGATCACGGAGTTCCTGTACAGCCAATCAATGTTTGTCTTACGAAAGTGAAACTTCAGTTTATAATTTAGATTTGAGGAAAATGAATAGAAATTTAGTCTTAAACGAATAAAAAAATATTTCAAGTTCTCTAGTTTTGCAGCTTTTATAACGTTGGTTTTCAATATATGAAATTAAAAAAAAATAATTCAGGTTTAAGTTTTTTTTTTTCATAACGGTCACTATGATGGCTAAATCTAAAAAAAAATCTACGTCAATAATTATGATGGGAGAATTCTTAACTCCTTTATGTCCATTTATATAAATTAACAAAGCTCGTTTATTATTCAGCAGAGCTGAATTAGATTATTTTTTTAACAACAATAAACAACTTTATTTCCTAACAAGCTGATATGTACAATGGCAAATTTGGATCATCAAGTTAATCATAGATTTACTTCATTTTAAGATACTACACATTTTTTAAATACTTATATATTTTTTATTATGTTTTTTTTTTAATATTTGCAATTTAAAACAAGCACATCAACATCAACATATTTTACATATTTTTGAACATCTAATCAAACGAAGTGCTTATCAAAAACATATCCAAGATGGATTCACTAATGTATACGTATAGAAACTAAAAAGATATACTGTTTTGACCCATTGTAACAAAATATGAATACAAAGTCTATACAAGGAGGTAATAATGGGGATCCCTTTAATCAACATTTTTTTATTTTTTTTTATTTTTTTTTTTTTTAAATTAAATTTCACATTAAGAAAAGTTTGCGCAGCAATGCAAGTGACACATTCGAAAAAGATTACTAACTTGTCAAATTTTAAATTAAATATCGTTAAAGGTTTTGTATTACACATTTAAATTAGTGATTAATTGTTTTTAAGTTATAAAATTTTTAATTCTTAAAACTTAATAAAAAAATATTATTTCATAAATAATATTTATAGAATTATGAATAACAGTCAATTAGTTTTTAATTTGTTTATTTCTTTGCCTACTAATGTACTTAAAGAATTTAACCAAACGTTGCTTCCCTTGAATAAGTTGACTTTAAACATATGTAGTTTCAAAAAAAAATTGGGAGTGATCTCCCCTAAACTTTCTCGACTCTTCTATATAACACTACGGGGTAAGGCTACTCGGGATATATACATGATTTTTAATCACTTTTTAATCAATTTTTAATTACTTAAACTTTTTAAAATAGCATAAAATCTCGTGGCAAAAAGAATTGCGCACCAAGTAAACGCCAAACAATATGTGTATAATAGTGCGGTATAATATTAGGACTTCATAAATTTACATGCGTTTTTTGAGAAATCAGAAATAGCGTAAATTACTACTTCCGGTCAACGGAAATAACTCAAAAGTTGACAGAAGGCAGAGAATTAAATCTTATATTTTTGTGTGAAATTTCATTTATCTATCTGAAATAGTACTCAATCTATAGGCTTTTCAAAAATTGAAATTTAAAAAAGTGCCACTCCCGTTAAATCACCACAACACTTGTTTTTTAAAGTGTTTGCTAAAATACTATTATATTACTAGTAATTATTTTTTGACTATTTCTAGCCTTAATGAAACAGGAAGTAATTTTGTACTTATTATACACATGTTTTAAAATATTAAATTTTTGATGGTCATATTGGTTTCTAAATTTTATATAGTTGTTTACCTTATTAAAACTGGCAAACAAAATGAGCATCTTGCCGGTGTGGTGTAAGCGGGCTGAGTAAGGGTGGGCATGAACTAGTGGCATCGCTTAGTCGGGTATTACCCGGTGCAGCACCTCATGGTGTCACCCCCCCCCCCCCCCTTACCACCACCCCCCCCCCCCACCTCAAACATTACATTAAAAAAGTATAGACTATATATATATATATATATATATATATATATATATATATATATATATATATATATATATATATATGTATGTATGTATGTATGTATGTATGTATATAAACAATTGGTGTAAATCCCCCGCCTCCCACGGGATCGTCAATTTATAACTTAGAAGACTTTTAACTCTAATTGAACTGGCAAAAAGCATTTTTATTCTATATATTTTGCAATTTTTTGTCTCTTGGTGTCACCCACAGATTGGTGTCACCCGGTGCGGTCCGCACCCCACGCCCCCACCTCGTAACGCCTCTGGCATGAACAGAAATATAAACCAAGGGAAATCAGCGACAGGCCCAATAACATGACGAGAACCACCGATATGTCTGTACGTTGGATTGGGAATTTAGTATTGATAATCTGTAACTAGTAATCGACCTGTACATTAGGTCGAGAAATAAGAATCGATGCCCGTGCAAGATCGATACATTAAAAGGCTCGAGGAAAGCGTGTAAAAATGCAAATGAAGGAACACGTCGTAGAAAGGAAGTGACGTCAATCTCACCAGAAACCGCGCCCCTTTGATCTCGTATGAGTCATGGCGGAAGTTACAAAGTTACATGTGAAATTAGGTTTTTAATTCCTGCTCAGGGAAAAAAAATGGCTTTTTCTGGTATCGATATTTTTGTTTTAAATGCGATTTCAATATAGGCCTCCTTTTTTTTCCATATTCGCCTTGTTGTGTAAACATATGTACGGCCTTGCTTTATAAATATGTATAAGTGCCTTAAAAACATTAACCTACGAGTCACATCTTCGCAAGTTTTATTTTTCGCCTTAAATTGGATTAAATCTCTCTCTTTTAAATGTCGGTAACATCCTTCAGAAATATCGAATTCATCTTGCTTTGTTTTGTTTATAAATAATAATCGGTTTGCACTTAAAACTGGTACAACAATTTTTTTATACGGAAAATTAAAAATAAAAAAAAATTGATGAAGCCATTTTGTTTGGAACATGTCTTGTGTAAAAAAAAAAAAAAAGTTCCATTGTCACGGTACGGGGAACTTGTCTGCTAGACAGTGCCCACACGGGGAACTTTGATGAATGGATCAAGGCAGCACAATAGAGTCCTCCAAGGCTTCTTACGGAATTCCCCTCAACGCTCCTTAGGAAGATTCTCTCATACAGAAAAACCATTTGTCAAAAAACGGAAGTGACGTCACGGCTCTGACGTTTGTTTTGACTACGCATGGCTTCGTATGTATTTTTTTTTCCAGAAAAATTTAGCGAGGCATGTAAAAGTTGATGGATGGCATTCTTTTTTTCTTTTTTGTTGATCTTGCTGTTGAGAGAAATAGGTCATTGTCCTCTCTTATATGTTATTTCCTCAGGGCTTATTCAATTTTCATGTTAGATAGGTGCATCTGATTAAATCTTATGTAACGTTGTCTCATAGACAAGTATATATATATATATATATATATATATATATATATATATATATATATATATATATATATATATATATATATATATATATCACTAATCCAGTATTCGTAAAATCACGTGACAAGTGAAGATTCGAGAAAATGGCGTCACTAACTTCTTTAAGGCAGTCAACAAGACAACTATTATAGCCAAGACATCCAATTATATGACGTCACAATCACATGACCTAAGCTCACAAAAGGAAGGCTTGAAATTCCGAAATAAACAACTAGATGACGTCATTCGGGGGGGGGAGAGAGAAACGGAAAATCCCGGTGTAATCCGGATTTAACGCCGAGAGGGTCAGAAATTGTTTGATCCCCCCCCCCCCCCCCCCCCCCCAAGAAAAAAAATAGATCTATTTTCGGATAAGTAGATTTTTCATTTCAAAAACACTTGGAAACTTTTTTTTTTATTTTGCAGCTGTTGTTGTCTAAGGATCCCCTTTTTGTTGAATTTAAAGTTATCTCCCCTGTTACATGTTAAAAACTGGAGTTTTCCACACATGAAAAAAAAACCTTGAACTTTGCTGTTTTTAACTTATTGGAGCTCCAGGCATGACATGAAGGGCCCAGGAGCCTGCTCTAGATCAGCAACAAATCTAATCGTTACGAAAAAAGAGTTTCTTCATGAAAAAAAAATGTTTTAGAGTTATAAAATTTAAAAAAAAAAACGTAATTTAGTCAAACTATTCTATTGTATAAATTACTTTTTTTATCAAGGCAAAAGTTTTGGGGTTTTTTTTTTTAGTTTTTTTTTTCTACATTGTCAAGTTAAGATGAACTATTCACTGATAAAGGGTATCGCCTACATGAACTATTCATCAGTAAATAGTATCGCCTAGGTGAACTATTCACTAGTAAAAAAAAATCGTGTCTGGTTTGATGTGGAGCCGGATCGAGAGGAATTAGCCGGCTTAAAGTCCAGTTCCGGTGGTAATTCAATTTCCGGTTTTCTTCCGTCCGGCGCTCTCGACTAGACAGTACCTTTTTGTGTCAAGTAAGACCTGGTGTTGTTGTTTTGTCGTGGTACTTGATGTAGCTGTAGACCACTCACGGGTACTTTTAGCACTAGTCTACTCTAGAAAATGTTATTGTTAGACTTAGGATTTCGATAAAGGTTGTATTAACTATTCCAGCAGATTTTTTAAAAATTCAGGACTAAGATCAGAGCTTCTTCCAGTCTACCGCACCCCCCCCCCCCCCCGAACGAAATGGAATTTATATATTAGATATTTACTTTTACCAGTGTCCGCCCCCCCCCCCCCCGGAAAATGTTGTCGTTCCCCCCCCCCCCCCCCCCCTCGAAAATATCAAGTGTCCCTCCGGAGAAAAAAGTCTGGAAGAAACACTAAGATTATGCTTGGACTTAGGCAAGGGAAGTTTGTAAAGAATAAGTTAAGGTTATTTTCATGGTTAACTTCTGATTGTAATATGGTGGGGTATTATTTGAACAAGATTAGTTAATAGGCTGTGTTCATGGATTTGGGTAGGGGTCGGTTGAGATGTTCCACGTCAACATGGACATTGCTTACTCTTGGTAAATGTTACATGGTTTAAAAGGAGCATCGCCTACACTAACATTCAACATGGTAAATGCTAGATGGTGTAGTTTGGCCGAGAGATTTCCAAAAAAAAGTATCCCCGCTTCCAACTAAAGAACGTATCCCAATCTATCCGATATCCCTGCTCTCATTAAAACAGTGTATCCAAGTGTATCCATGATCCTCCCTCCCACCCCCCTCCCCATCAAAACAGCTAATGCCTGCTCCATCCACCCTAACCTCTCACATTTAAAACATCTAAAAAGGAGCGCTAAAAGGCAATAACAGTACATTGAAGTAAACAGCGCGTGACCGCTTGACGTCATGAGACCTTGACATTACCTCCCTCGTGGTATCTTGACTGCCATTTTTTTTATAAAGTAGCTAAACGAAAAAAAAACGCGATTTGCACTTTTGGCAATGAGAATAGAAAGTTCAACTAAATCTGGACATTTAATTTTGTAAGAAAGCGATTGAAATTCAGCTTAAGGTTGGTAACTTCTGGTTGAATCAAACGTTCTTCCCATCTCAATATCATGGCGAGATTGTCTTAATCTGATCAGTCATGGCGGGATTATCCTGATCTGATTAGTCGTTCTGGAGTATTGATTTTTGTGGTATTAAGGTATCGAATTATATTGACTGTTAAAGTGTAGTAGTAGGTCCAGTGAAATCGTTGTTGATTGGGAGTACCGTTTGTAGAGCTTGGTGTAGTTAAGCGAGTTGGTGTCGTAGTTCTGGAGCATCGAGTCTAGTTATGTTTAAGTATCGAAGTTTGAAATGTGTTGTGAATGCAGTAGAGTATATCGAGTAGTCGAGTTCATGGTAAGTTAGATGATTTCAATTCAGTACGAATCTATAATACCACACTTAAAGTATTAATATCTATCTATATATATAATTCTCTTCTTGGATACGTTAGAAAACACCAAGCTGTAAGCGCGCCTAGCAGTCCCCTCTCTTCCTCTCTAGGCATATCGCAACCACCCCCACCCCCGCTAGGTCTGGTGAGCTGTGGTTCACGCTAAATGTTTACAATCGTAGAGCCGGGTTTAGTGACACCTATTAGGGGCAGATGATTTAGTTTGAAACTATTTTAAATTTAGGGAAGATAACTAAGAGGAGGCTGCTTTTACTGGTGGGGTGGGGGGGGGGGGGGGCTGGGGGAAAGGAGGGTTTTAGTGTTTTAAAGCAAATATTTTCAGTGACAGCATTGGTACTGTCGAATTCACAAATTATAAATTACTGAAAAGTAGAAAATAAAACTAAACAGCGGCGTGTGATACGCCGCGGGTCGGCTCGTACATATATAACTATCTTCATGGAGACCATAGAAAACACCACGCAGCTTAGCCACCACCCTCATCCCCACCTGTCAGGTGAGCTGTGTGAGAAGGGAGGGCGGTGTGAATTCACAAATTATGAATTGCTAATAAGCAGAAAATAAAACAACTAGATGGCGTCGTATAATATAAAATAGGATGGAATTTACAACTAACCGTAAACTTTGTTTTTCAAATTTTAATTTTTTTATATTTAATCAATAATTCTGGCGATGTCTAAAACAGTTACCCGTGTTTGATATTTAAGAAAGGTGTCCCTTTATTAACGGGATCCAAAATTTTACTGTATTTTTATTAATTGCCAATTAATATTCGATGTATGTCATCAAAATTGAATACAAGTATGCTATAATAAAGCTACCGTTTTTTAGATTTTCAAACAAAACCAACAATTAAGTATTCAATAGGTAAAATATATTAATTCACAAGGTTATATAGCTAATATAAAAGATTTTTTATAATTATTACGTAATGACATTTAGAACATTTTATTGTGTTTCCAAGCTTGTCTTAGTTACACTTGGTTAATTTAGCTATTTATGTGAAAGTTAGTTCCCTTGAAGGAAATGTTGGTATTTGGATTTTTAAATGGGAGATAATTTGTTGCTTAACTTTATATTCATTTCAAATTCATGCACCTTTGGTTGAAGGCTTACTTATAAATAGGCCTACAACTTTAAGTTATTATTTCCTATTGTAAAAATTATATAAAGCTTAAGTTCTAAGAAAATAGTTTGGTAGGTTTTTTTTAGCATTATCAAGTGGAAAAACAAATACATCAGTAGCCGTTGTAGATTGAAATACTTAATGTTAGTAGACATATACAGTCGTATTCGTAATTATGTTATTAGTGAGGGGTGAGGTGCCGATTGTAATAATGTATATGTGTGTGTGTGTGATGTTTTCAGGCGACTTTTGTAAAGATAAAACATCCCACTAAATACACTTTCATTCATTAGCTCAAAAACGAAAGAGGAGGTGCGAGAAAAAGGATAGGCTCTTTCATTAACTTTATTATTATATCTTCGCCATGCTGCACTGGAACTAATTGAATTATCTCTCCTGTGTTCCCTGTAATAGACTTTATTTCGACACCTTATGTTGATGTATTGTCTAACAGTGCACCTCATAATCTATGTATTATCATACCGTTACATAACATTACATCGCCCAGCCACAGTGTAGCGCTGTATCGTTCCGTAACAGTGTATAACATATTATGTGTATTACCAGATCGCTACATAACAAATCACGACATATACAACACCACACACCCAGTGTGTTAACACTCTCTGCGTAACCTGTAAACTATACCATCACGGTGGTAACATATAATATTGTGTATATACATTACAGACTTTGTATTACCCCTGGGCCTCAATACTCTACAATCCAAGAGACATGCCTGACTCTATTCCTCTATTGTATCTTACCCCCCCCCAACCCCCCCCCCCTCATCCATCTACGTCTGCCACCCACGTCTGCTGGCTCCGGATGTCCAGAAAATTACAAGACTACCGTAAAAAAAAAACATCATCCATCTCCAGGCTAGAATCATTTCCCCCACACCCCCCATCCCTTCCTTCCAACCAACGAAGAAACAAATTCCTTCAGAAAACAAAAATCCAGATTTAATTTGATTTATTTTTGGAATCTTAAAAAAACATCAATGTAACTTTCATGTTTAAATTTTAAGATTAATTAGTTCTAGATCGTGTCCTAGCTTATTAATGTCGTGAGGATCGATGGCCTGTAATACCGAGTGTAAAGATAAAACGTGTGTCAATTGATCACTAACTTCAAGCATATACGGAATCTTTAATCAAACACTTCTCATTAGCTAATTATGTTTCGTCTCTAGAATATATGTGTACTCCCTGTCTCTCAGTGTTTCTTCCAGACTTTTTTCTCCGGGGGGGGGGGGGCACTTGAAATTTTCGGGGGGCGGGGGGACCGACGGAAACTGGTAAAAGCATATATTTTCTATATAAATTCCATTTCGTTCGGGGTGGGGGGGGGGCGGTAGACTTTCTTGGGGGGGGGGGGGGGGGGTTGAGGGCTACGCACCCCCCCCCCCCCCCCCCCCCCCGAAGAGATGCCTGGAAGAAACTCTGCTCTCTCTCTCCCTCTCTTTCTCTCTCCCTCCCTCTCTCTCCCTCTCTTTCTCTCTCCCTCCCTCTCTTTCTCTCCCCCTCCCTCTCTCTCCCTCCCTGGTATTCTCATCACCGGCCAAAGCTATGCTCGTTAGCCAATCAGATTACAACTGGGTTAAGACCTGAGCAATTCTCACATCCATGTTACCAGCCATAGACACGTAGTTTTCTGCCAGATTTTCTTCCCCAATCCATCACACCCCCTAGTTCTGACATGAGGGGTAGCCTGGTCAAGGGACAACCTAGAGACTCCGCCCCGAGTTCCGAACTTCGTGACTTTCAGGTTAGCAAGTGCGTGTCCTACTTTCAGACCACCGGTCTTCCATATTTATCCTACATATTTAAATTTTCAAACCTTTTTCCTAAAACATCAAATAAATAAAGTAAGAACTATGTAAAATTTTCCTTTTACATTACAAGCTTGAGGAAATCTCGCTTAAAGTAACCATGAAATGCTCCAAATTAACTTTATTTAAAACTATTCATTAAAAAGCCGTACGGAAAGTTGAAGCTAATTACATAGCCTCGAAAACTAGTTACATTTTTTTTTAAACGATACGGTTTTAATGACGTTAGGATTTGGCCTGGAGGAAAAATACAAGAAGAATAATCTCAAGGACGCTCCGCCCACTCGGGGGTTAAGAAGATCACAGCCAAGAGCATTGAGAGGGTTAAAAACATCACAACTAAGATCAGCTAGGAGGTTAAGAAGATCACAGCCAAGAGCATCAAGGATGTTAAGATCACTAGGAATCTGGTGCTCTGAGTCGTAAACTGTTGGTTAAATTCTTTTAAATTCTGACCATTTGAAAAGTGGTTTGGACATTGCCGTGACAAAAAACAAATGTTATTGAAGTCAATAAGATAAATGCCATTGACCTGACAAAGACAAATGTCATAGACGTCATAAAGGCGATTATGATTGACGTGATCAAAGATAAAGGTCTTTTGTGTGACATTGACAAATTTCATTGACGTCACAAAGACACATTTTATTGACGTGATAAAATATAAAGGTCATTGACCTGACAATGACAAATGTCATTGACGTGACAAACAAATAAATATCATTGACGTGACAAAAACACATGTCAATGACGTCACAAAGACAAATAAATATCATTAACGTGACAAAAACACATGTCAATGACGTCACAAATACAAATAAATATCATTGACGTGACAAAGACAAATGTCAATGAAGTGACAGAAGTCTGATTTCAGTGACCACTCTACCACCTTTGTTTAGGAGCTCGCCGATATATCAGGAAAGTAATGGACTGGTGGGCAGTAAGAACCTTATTTAACAGAGTTTCTTCCAGCATCTAATCGGGGGAGGGTGGGGTGCACTGCCTCCCCACTCCCCCCCCCCCCCCCCCCCCCCGAAGGAAGTCTACCGCCCACCCCCTACTCCGAACGAAATAAAATTTATACAGAAAATATATACTTTTACCAGTGTTTCCCCCCCCCCCCACCCCCCACCCGCAAATATCAAGTCGTTCCCCCCCCCCCCCTCCCACAAACCTCTGGAGAAAAAAGTCTAAAAGAAACACTTTAATTTAAGCCGCTTTCTCCACTTAAGGGAACGAAAGTCAAGGTTACTTTTGTCATTTGTTTTTACTTTGCTTTTTAATAGGGTATGTACATTAATCTTTATAACTTCAATTATTTAAATAATTTCATCGACGGAGTCAACTGAGATGATCATCTGCTCCACAAAATTATAACTTTTCTACCCGATAATTATAGAAAGATTTACAAAAACTACCTCTTTCAAGGCTTGAGGTGAAAGAAAAAAAACATTTTTTATTTACCAAATCGTGCTGTTGCCTCTTGAATCTATTCATTAAATTTCTAAAGATTTCCCTCGCTAGTGGTTGCGCAATAGTCTCTGCCACTAAAACCGTATACACTTTGATATCTTTGAAAGCCGATGAATAATTAATAGTTGGCAGATGATCCTGGCGAGTTTGTGTGTATTCTGGGTGACTTGAATACAGTTTTATTATCTAGGCAGTTCTCATAGGTCATCGTCTAAAATATTTAACTTTTTTTTCCCTCCCTCTCTTTTTTTTGACTCGGTCCTGGAATTTACAGCGTCAGTTTGCCTTGCCATGTCCGCTTTAGTATTACTGTTTTCATCCTCGGCTTGTGAGGACTGATACAGATTTACAATAGTAATACTATATGACATGTCCTTTCATATTGGATGGTTTACTTATAGAAAGTACTAACATAAAACGTATAATTTCGATTTTATTTTTAAACCTGAAAATGTAAAGGTTTAATTAAGTGGTGATTCATTGTTTTGTTGAGATAAAAATAAATAAATAGATAAAACACAATATTTAAGGTAGTATTTTTTCGGTGGGGGGGGGGGTGTTGAGGGAGTATTGACTAAAGCTGATAAACATAATGTGTTTTGTTTTTCGTACAGATAAAAGTATTTTTGGGTCAGTTATTATTGTAGTGGAATCCGTTTTTTTTTTTTAAATATCTAATACGAGCCGACCCGCGGCATATCATACGCCGCTATTTAGTTGTTTTATTTTCTACTTTTCAGTAATTCATAATTTGTGAATTCGACAGTACCAATGCTGCCACTGAAAATATTTGCTTTAAAACACTATCAGTAGGTCGTTAAGGACGATACTACCCCCACCCTCACTCATCTGCATTCTTCTTGTTACTATCAGCTATTTGTTTACTTTCCCTTTTTAACTCTTCGTATTTTTCATCTGTCTTTCTAATGCCAATCTTATTCATGGATTCCATTATTTCCTGAAATTTAGCATCTCCTTCATCCTCAAATTGTTGCTCCACTTCCTCCAATGGTCCAAGAATACAAAAATCCAGAAGAAAGACGAAACCCAGATGGTGTATACTGATCTATATAAGTATGGGTTGAATCTTCTTCAGAAATAAAAGTTAAGTTTGTTTTACTGTAAGATTCTCCATCCAGGTTGTGATGTCTTACACTGGAGCTTGCAATGTTTATTATATTTCTGTACAGTACGGATAAACATCTGACTGATATCATGATTATTAATTTTTAAATAGAAGATTCAAATTAAGGCCATCAACTGAGACTGTAGATCTAGATTCGACCGAGATTCTAAAACTTTTTAGATCTAATAGATCTAAATTATTAACAAAAGAACATTTAACACAAATGGGCCTAAATATATATTTTCTGGCTAATAACGATGTACAGTTGAAGTACATTGCTGCCGACGGAGTAACAAGTTGAAAACTATAATTCCAAATATGATTGCGTTTCTAGTATATTTTTACGGTGTGCGACTAATTCAACACTTTGTGCATACATCTTTATTGTATTGATTGATTATTATTAAAGACACTCTGGAATACACATAACGAACTAAAGTATACACTGGTGTATACGCAGACAAATACCAAACAAACTCACATGAAGGTACCACACCAACCCTCTGTGGAGCAGACACACACAACAAACTACCATGAAAAAAACACACCCAACTTCTAAGTAGAACCACGACAGATATAAAATCACTTGAATTACACCACGAACCATACATTTTTCTTTACAAAGAGCCACCCCCCCCCCCTCCCCATCTCCCCCCCCCCCCCACAATCCCCAACCACCCACAAAAGCATCTTATTGCAAGTACGTTGACAACAGTATTGGATTCCCTCCCTGATCATATTGCCTGACGGAATGTTGCCAGTAAAATACCCCACCAGCGTGCCTGACGGAATGTTGCCGGTAAAATACCCCACCAGCGTGTGTTGCCGGTAAAATACCCCACCAGCGTGTGTTGCCGGTAAAATACCCCACCAGCGTGCCTGACGGAATGTTGCCGGTAAAATACCCCACCAGCGTGTGTTGCCGGTAAAATACCCCACCAGCGTGTGTTGCCGGTAAAATACCCCACCAGCGTGTGTTGCCGGTTAATTCCCCACCAGCGTGTGTTGCCGGTAAAATACCCCACCAGCGTGTGTTGCCGGTTAATTCCCCACCAGCGTGTGTTGCCGGTAAAATACCCCACCAGCGTGTGTTGCCGGTAAAATACCCCACCATCGTGTGTTGCCGGTAAAATACCCCACCATCGTGCCTGACGGAATGTTGCCGGTAAAATACCCCACCAGCGTGTGTTGCCGGTAAATTACCCCACCAGCGTGCCTGATGGAATGTTGCCGGTAAATTACCCCACCATCGTGTGTTGCCGGTAAAATACCCCACCAGCGTGCCTGATGGAATGTTGCCGGTAAATTACCCCACCAGCGTGTGTTGCCGGTAAATTACCCCACCAGCGTGCCTGATGGAATGTTGCCGGTAAATTACCCCACCAGCGTGTGTTGCCGGTAAAATACCCCACCAGCGTGTGTTGCCGGTTAATTCCCCACCAGCGTGTGTTGCCGGTAAAATACCCCACCAGCGTGTGTTGCCGGTTAATTCCCCACCAGCGTGTGTTGCCGGTAAAATACCCCACCAGCGTGTGTTGCCGGTAAAATACCCCACCAACGTGTGTTGCCGGTAAAATACCCCACCAGCGTGCCTGACGGAATGTTGCCGGTAAAATACCCCACCAGCGTGTGTTGCCGGTAAAATACCCCACCATCGTGTGTTGCCGGTAAAATACCCCACCATCGTGCCTGACGGAATGTTGCCGGTAAAATACCCCACCAGCGTGTGTTGCCGGTAAATTACCCCACCAGCGTGCCTGATGGAATGTTGCCGGTAAATTACCCCACCATCGTGTGTTGCCGGTAAAATACCCCACCATCGTGCCTGACGGAATGTTGCCGGTAAAATACCCCACCAGCGTGTGTTGCCGGTAAATTACCCCACCAGCGTGCCTGATGGAATGTTGCCGGTAAATTACCCCACCAGCGTGTGTTGCCGGTAAATTACCCCACCAGCGTGTGTTGCCGGTAAAATACCCCACCAGCGTGCCTGATGGAATGTTGCCGGTAAATTACCCCACCAGCGTGTGTTGCCAGTAAAATACCCCACCAGCGTGTGTTGCCGGTAAAATACCCCACCAGCGTGTGTTGCCGGTTAATACCCCACCAGCGTGTGTTGCCGGTAAAATACCCCACCAGCGTGCCTGACGGAATGTTGCCGGTAAAATACCCCACCAGCGTGTGTTGCCAGTAAAATACCCCACCAGCGTGCCTGACGGAATGTTGCCGGTAAAATACCCCACCAGCGTGTGTTGCCGGTAAAATACCCCACCAGCGTGTGTTGCCGGTTAATACCCCACCAGCGTGTGTTGCCGGTAAAATACCCCACCAGCGTGCCTGACGGAATGTTGCCGGTAAAATACCCCACCAGCGTGTGTTGCCAGTAAAATACCCCACCAGCGTGCCTGACGGAATGTTGCCGGTAAAATACCCCACCAGCGTGTGTTGCCGGTAAAATACCCCACCAGCGTGTGTTGCCAGTAAAATACCCCACCAACGTGTGTTGCCGGTAAAATACCCCACCAACGTGTGTTGCCGGTAAAATACCGGCCCAGCGTGTGTTGCCGGTAAAATACCCCACCAGCGTGTGTTGCCGGTAAAATACCCCACCAACGTGCCTGACGGAATGTTGCCGGTAAAATACCCCACCAGCGTGTATTGCCGGTAAAATACCCCACCAGCGTGCCTGACGGAATGTTGCCCAGTAAAGTACCCCACCCGCGGCAGCCACTTCAGCACGACAAATCTGCCATGTTTTAATCTAGCCATGTCAGAATGGTGACGCGACTAGCACTTTGGGGAAAACTTGAATCAATACAACTTCCGGCGGATCACTTGCTTGTTTTTTTTTTACCCGTATCACTCCGCCTTTACGTGAATAGTGTTATCGGTGTTTTTATGTGGTGCAGCTATCTTAATGTTTGGGGCAGATGGTTTCACACAAATACTATATAGAATTCACTATTAGATCTTCAAACAAATACCATATAGAATTCACTATTAGATCTTCAAACAAATACCATACAGAATGCACTATTAGATCTTCAAACAAATGTCATATAGAATGCACTATTAGATCTTCACACAAATGTCACATAGAATTCACCATTAGATCTTCACAAAAAGGCCATATAAAGTGCATTATTAGATCTACCCGAAAACATCTAAATAAATATTTTATTATAAATGTGCTTCATGATTTGTATAATATTTTTATCATATTTTTATTATAATTTTAAAATCATAGTTTTTTATCACAATTTTTGTAATCGTAACTTTTTAGCATATTATTTTCTTTATTCTTATCATAAAGTACACGGTAACAGCTTTAAATATTTATCTGCTGAGAATCATTCACGAAAATAAAAGTGAAAAATCCTAGTATATATTAATTTGAGCAACTAGGTGATCTAAATCTCGTGGAGCAGTAAAATTTAACGGTCACACTAGCGGCTGAGGATCGAATCCTTCTTATACTTATACTTATAAGTTCAATTTCAAAAAAACTTACTTTTTAAAATTAGTTTGCTATTTATTGAAAACAACTCATGAAAAAAAAATTAGCTGCATAGCTAAGCTAAATGATTTTAGACTTTGCTTTATGACGTATAAAATTTAAACATGCATGTTAAAAAAAACTTTAAACACAACGCCGGTGATTGGTTTTTAACAAAGGAAAAACAAAGAGTACAACAAAGAGTGCAATGCTACAATTTAATGCTGAAAACAAATAATATATTTATGCAAATCATTGCTTTATTTTTGTAGTATAAAGCTGAGTCCGTTTAAATCAGGAGATTATATTATAGACTATTTTTGTAAAAGAATTTTTTTTTAAAACTATGCCGATTTTAAAAATAAAATAAACTTTATTTTGATGCCAATCTTTAGGTTTTGACAGGCTTTTATTGCAGTTCTTTCTAACAAATCTTAGACAGATTAGCGATAATCACAAAAAACCACATAGATCATGCTATGAGTCAGTTGTAGGTTAGATTAGAAAAAGCTAGAATAGTCCAGAACGTAAGGGAGAGGTGTGTGTGAGTTAACCCCGGGGTGTTTAGGTATTGTTACCCCAAGGTCGAGTGCGGGTATAAAAGCTGGAGTGAACGATTGTAAGGGGGCTTTTAGTTTGTAGTGGCTAGGGACGAGGGCTTCTGTGTGATGTGTAAAAACGAGAAAAATAAAGTATTGAACATGTTCTCGCATAGTTTTTTTTTTTTTGCATTGAATATAACCACGAAGTAACAGATCACACATACCGCAAGACATTACAACTGGGTCAAAATATTTAGTTATATCGAGGTTGCTACGACTATAAACTTATAACCTATTATATTTATCAATTCCTTAAACCATGCTGTTTAAGTTTGACCCACAAGGTGTTATACTCTCTGTAAACTCAGAGACTGCACGTCTTTTGAAGACAGTGTATTTAAGTGTGTGTTGAAGACATAGTAGCGAAACATATTACTATAAAACAGAGAAGACAGCGTATTTAAGTGTGTGTTGCAGATATTGTGGTGAAACAAATTACTATTAAAACAGAGGAGACAGTGTATTTAGCTGTGTGTTGCAGATATTGTGGCGAAACAAATTACTATTAAAACAGAGGAGACAGTGTATTTAGCTGTGTGTGGCAGATATTGTGGCGAAACAAATTACTATTAAAACAGAGGAGACAGTGTATTTAGCTGTGTGTTGCAGATATTGTGGCGAAACAAATTACTATAAAACAGAGGAGACAGTGTATTTAGCTGTGTGTGGCAGACATTTGGCGAAACAAATTACTATAAAACAGAGGCAACAGTGTATTTAGGTGTGTGTTGCAGACATTGTAGCGAAACAAATTACTATTAAAACAGAGAAGACAGTGTATTTATCTGTGTGTTGCAGATATTGTGGAGAAACAAATTACTATTTAAACAGAGAAGACAGTGTATTTAAGTGTGTGTTGCAGATATTGTGGTGAAACAAATTACTATAAAACAGAGAAGACAGTGTATTTAGCTGTGTGTTGCAGATATTGTGACGAAACAAATTACTATTAAAACAGGAGACTGACCTTGTGTTTCTTCTTGACGTAGGGTGGTATAACGGCATTTCCGGTCTGGTCAAGCGCGGCAAGGCTGCTGAACACGAGGCTGGACAGCGTGGACCGTCGCTCTGATGCACGTGCGCTGGTGACCGGACGACCTGTGGGTGAGTACGATCAGGTCAGGAGGGGAGGAAACACACGTGGGATGGGGTCGAAACTTTTCTAGGGTAACTTGCAATATTTATTTTTATTGGCTTGTTGTTCCTTTTTCTTTTAGGTGTCTTCTTCTTCTTCTTCGTTCTTAATTATTAGTGTTTTAGGTGTTTTTCTTTTCTTTTTGTAAGCTTATCATTTACCAGATGGCTATATCTCAATACCTAAAGATCGAACATGATCATACTACATTACCCATCCCTAATTCTGACACTAGAAACAGTTTTAACCACTAACGTAACGTTTTAAATTAACCCTAGGTTCTAATAAAATAATTTGGAATTTAGTTGTTGGAAACCCATTAGGAAAACCTCCGTAACCTTTATTTATGATGTTTTTAATCCAGATTTTATTTTTTAAATGTATAGTTATATGTTTATATGTTAATTAAATTAAAGCAAAAAGTCGTGTCAAATTGAGAGTGGAATACCAATGGTGTATGTAGGTGGTGGTGGCAGACTTACCTTCGGCCTGAGCCGCCAGCTTCTCTCTCTCCCTCTCCGCCTGCAGCTCTGCCAGAGAGTGGGATCTCCTGTAGGGCGGGACCTGTTCCTTGTAGGGTCGCGTGACGTCATAGCTGATGCGGCGGGGTGGGTACCTCATGCCCGGGTACCTGCCCTCCTCGATGTCGTAGTTCTCCGTGTCTGACAGATCTGGGGGATGAAGCAGGTGAAGCGTGACGGGTTGAACTTAGTGGTAAGCTTGCATGGAAATCGGACTGGAAATTACGTAGACCTTCGAGAACCTTTCACCTAGGTTGCTTTCTTACTCTATTAAACTCGTACCTTACACCAATACCAAAAAGAAAACCTTGACTTAACCCTAAGCCTGACTTTGTAGAAAAACGTGTTACAGTTCCCTATACAAACCTAACGGTCCATGGGGCAAGTGAAGTAGAGTTCACCTGTTTCTGTGACCTCGGCATATGAAGGGGTAGTGTGGTCAGCACTATGCCCAGCCGCCTTTACTTTTCTTATCAGAACTGGGTACACTCGGGGAGGTTGTACTGACTTAAACCTGGATTAGAACTCGAGACTTGCAGTCTAGTACTCTACCGCTAGACCACGCCGCTCCATAGAAAGACTTATTACAATTTAATATTGTTTAGCGTGTGTTTTAAAAAAAAAATATTTTTGATGTGTATTGCCTCAGGTCATTGACCTTTGAACTAGCTCCTTTAAGTTCAACCCCACACCACTATGACGAAATCCTGAGGGATTTTGTTTTCCTTTTTATCACGTAACTATCTCAAAATCTCCAAGTCGGCCTGACCTCAGCCTAGTCAAAGAAAAAATTTTGATCGCAATTTTTAAATCGATTTCGTTAATTTTTTTAACATAAAAGAACGTTTAATTAGCGAGCAATTAGCTTCAATCGAGAGATGATTTCTTTTTCACCGTTATAAATATTTATGATTTCTGTAATTAGGATTTGACTTTCCCTTTATGCCAGTTGTTGTTTTGAATGAAAGCATTGACGTCGTGAAATGGCGTCTATTGGAAAAAAAGAAGTTTGAATTGTTTAACCGCACGCACGCATGGTTTAGTTCGCTTCATAATTCTTCACATATTATGATAATTTAAGCGCAAAGTCATTTAAGAAGATCTAGGACTTGACTAGTTTTATGTTTGGGTTATGTTAAAGCTCAATGCTAATCTTGGGTTTAGGGTATACGAATATCTGGGTTTGGCTAATTAATCATTATAAATGGACTGTTGTCTGAAATAATCTAGCCTATATTTAGTTGGTCAATTACTTTGTCGTTTTCATAAATCTTAGAAGAATTTTTTTCTCTAGTAATTTTTTGTAGTCTGCTGTCAAATTTAAAAAGAAAAATTGTGTTTAGTTTACATTAATTAAACTGTCTATTCAGAAAATTGAGACAAAAACACTGCCTTAGTAAAAAATGAAGTTGGTAAAAAAAAAGTTGGTTAAATTTTTCTTTTCTTTACTACCATCGTCTAGGTCAGGCCGACCTCCGGGATCTATAAATAGACCGACCTGCCAGCGATACGTCCGTGTCGTCTATCCGGCTGCCGTCTGAGCCCTTCCGGCTGCTCCTGCTGCTCGCTGAGCCCCGCCTGTCCGACTGGTCGGAGAAGATGGACGTTCTCCGGCTGCCCATGCTGGAGGCTGACCCCCGTCGGTCCGTGTCGGAGGCGAACGACGTCCGACGACTTCCCATGCTGGAGTTGGAGCCACGCCTGGGGTTTGGAAAAACATTTTTTTTTAATAAAACAATATATTGTGGAATTTAAATGTTTGAGGGTTGAGGGGGGGGGGGGGTGATGGTGGGGTGGGGGGGGGGGGGGCAGGGAGTTGAAAATAATCTGGGTAACAGTGAGTGAAGACACTATTTGAGTAGCAAGGAGGTGGGGGTGGGGATTATGAGCCACCTTAATCCCAATATATGGGGGAAATTATTTCAGTAACATAAGACACTCAAGCATTTTTTTTTTCTGTTAAAACGGGGAGGGAGGGGGAGGGGTTAAGATCAACCTCAATCCCAGTATATGGGGAAATTATTTCAGTAAACACAGTAAACATAAACATACAAAGCACTTTTTTTTTCTTTGGTGTTAGGGTGGGGTGCAGAGTTTCTTTCAGGCTTCTTTTGGGGAGGTGGAGGAGGGAGCCTCTTCCGAAGAAAATTCACCGAAGAAAATTGTGTGGAAGAAACACTGGCGAAGTGGGGGTGGGGGGGGGGGGTGTTAGTACCACCATGCACACATCCCAGAAAGAAAGAAAGTATGATGAACTCGGGGCAAGTGTAGAGTGGGGCAGATACTGTTGCAGCACGACCCCCACTCTAACCTAGCGTCCAGTCAATGTCAGTTTTAAAATATGTTGAGACAGTGTGTTGCTAGTCAGGTTTTTTTTTGTCAGTGGTTTAATATGAGTGTGTTGGGACATGGGTGCCTCTAATGTATAGCCCAAACCCCCCACTATAACCTAGGGTTAAATCAATGTTAGTTTTAATATAGACTGAGACGATGGTCAAATTTTTAGTCAGCGGCTAATTATGAGTGTGTGGGTACCCGTACAGTATAGCGTAAATGGGGTGTGGGGAGGGGGAGAAAAGGGCGCTTGCACGTAAATTCTTTAACTAGAGATTCGGAGTGAAGAAATGTTTTTAAGTCAACACCGTTAGAGGAAATGTTATTAAATCAATACCGTTAAAAGTGAACTTCATAATTAATTAGGTTGTGTCAAATCTGATTCCTCGGTGTTTAATTAGGCGAATTCCCAAAGTCAGGAGAAAGGTCATTTTCTAAGATTTGACGCTAGAGTAAACATATTCTCTGTCTTTTTAGTTGGGAACATGTTCGATAACTCTTTGGTTTGAAACATGTTCGATAACTCTTTCGTTTGAAACATGTTCGATAACTCTTAAGTTGAAACGTGTTCGATAACTCTTTAATTTGGAATATGTTCGATAACTCTTTCATTTGGAACATGTTCGATAACTCTTTGGTTTGGAACATATTCGATAACTCTTTAATTTGGAACATGTTCGATAACTCTAGTTTGCAACATGTTCGATAACTCTTTAGTTAGCAACATGTTCAATAACTCTAGTTTGTAAGATGTTCTATAACTCTTTATTTGGGACATCTTCAATAACGTTTCAGTTTGATAATGCTAAACTATGGCCTTCTTTACGGGGATTTCCTGTGACGTCATTGTATGATCAAGTTTCAAAATCATTCTAATCTATTAAAGTGTGGTTTTATTATACTCGTTTTCTTGTGGCTCGATATGTGAAATGGATTTGATTTATTGTGTGATGTGGTGATAGAGGGGATTTGATTTATACGTGATGTGGTCTTGGAAGGGGATTTATAATGATGCTATGTGATGTATAAATGGAATTCAGATTATAAATGATGTGGTACGATGAATGAGATGAGTAAAATGTAAATGCTAGAGACTGGATCTTCATCATGGGGTTAAGGGGTTGAATTTGTTGCGAATGTGAAGACAGTAAATTGCTACAGATATATATGTGATGTGCTATAATTTAGAATCAGAACATACACAAGCATCATAGTAAAACAGAAGCAAGGATTAATGCTTCTAAATATATTTCATTTTTTTTTTCGTCTTCAGTTTCTTTTATGCGTGTTTTCTATCTGTGCTAAAGATTTTAGAAAATCCTAGATTAAACCTCCTGGCTATTTTTACACGACTTTTCCGGTTCCAATTTTCCAGGTTTTAAACATACCACGTGATCAGTTTCAGCCAATAAAAACTGCGTGACTAGCATGAAAACATCATTTTTCCTTCAAACTCTAGCTTTCGTTGTGCTAATTCGAATATTTGCAAGTATAAAAAATATGTTTGAAAAAATAAAAAAAGAATCGAAATTTCCGGCAGGTAACGATTTTCTCTAAGTTTAGCTTCGCGGAGGTCAAAAATAACTCAATGTAATCTAAATCATTTTTTTTAAACAACAGAGAACACCTGATGATTTTAAAAGAAAGGAAATTTGAAATTTGAAGATAGAATGCAATTTTTTTAAAAGATATTTTTAATGTCGATAAATCAATACCCTTCTAGTATTCGAGTCAGTGTTTCTTCCAGAATATTTTCTCCGGTGGGGGGGGGGGGGGGGGGGGGATGGGGGCTGTCACGGCCTTTTCTGCTGCCAATCATGGCACAAACTCAAAAAACAAATACCAACCGCTCTCCTCTCTCCTCCTTTGTTATTACATATTATAGTCTGATTTATAACATTAAACAACCCACGTTCAGGAAATTTTCATGATTTTATTGGTTCATTGATACAACGACTTCACTGCCAAAACATCGCCATTGTCTTCCCGCTCTCTACCTCCTTGCTTCCTTTTTTTAGCGCATGCGCACACCCACACTATATTTTAGATTTATATCGCCTTTTTATGAAACATACTCGAAACATGCATTCACCTTACATTTGACTGTTACAGGGGCACTTGAAATTTTCGAGGAGGGGGAACACTGTTAAAAGTATATATTCTCTATATAAAATCCATTTGGTTCGGGGGGGGGGAGGGGCGGGAGACTCTCCCCCCCCCCCTCCCCCGGTTAAAAAAAATCTGGAAGATACACTGCCCCGAAGAGATGCCTGGAAGAAACACTGATTCGAGTCACCTTTAAGCTAAAACAGTACTTGAACTCTAGTGTTAAGATTAAGGTTGGATTTATTTTAACAGCCTATGTAAAGACTGTTATTAAAGTGTTATTTCTGGTGATAAAAGCTAACCTTCTGGCCGTACCACTAACAACCAACACTACCATGTATCTTGATAAGGAAAATAAAACAGAAACAGCGTCATTAAATTTTATTTAACTGTTTTGTTATAGAGTTTAAAAAATCAGTACAAGCTAGACAGGCTGAAACATTGCATTTTAATTGAGGTCTGCTGCTGGCGTGGATACTTTGTTTTTTTTCTTAATTAATTAATGGGAGTGGGTGGGGGGGGGGGACAAAATGGATAGACCGCCAACGGCGATGACGTATGAAGCTACGTCTCTGTTATGTTGTTTTGTTTACAACATTTATAAAATAAAGATTTTTTTAATTAATTATGCTATACTAACAAGTGGGTGTATCCTTTCCACTATTACATATAAACATCCATATAAAACTGTGTAGAGTACTAGACTGCTAACCCGAATATCTTGAGTTCGAATCCGGGTTAAAGTGAGTAGAAAGTCCCTCATTCCACCCTACTCTTATAGGTACCTAACTCATGTTAGAAAAGTAAAGGCGGATGGACGCAGTGCTGGCCACACCATCCCTTCACATACCGAAGTCAACAAACATAAACTCTACTTCATCTACCAAATGGTTCGCAAGGTATAAAGAGGAATCTTGATTTTATTACAAAAACATCAATATCTAATAAATTAAGTACATTGGCTTTTATTTTTTGGAAAATTGAGAAGAAAAACAAACATGTTTTTGTTATTGTTTTCCAAATCGGGCTTGTATACGGGAATTAAACAATCGTAAAAGATGGATGGGTCAGTTGATGTGTAATTCTGAAGACGGATACTGATTTTCAAATTCCAAATCAGAAATTACAGTATTAAAAACTCCGGTTTCTGAAGGTTTCTGGGCGATAAAATAAGAGAAAAAAACACACACTTGACGCTATGGGCGAGGGTGAGAATCATGAATGTGTTGAAGTCACGGAATCCTTGTTCAGTTTCTTTGTGTTCTGTTGAGATGTTCGCGAGTGATGATAAAAAGATTCGCAGATTTAAAAAAAACTTTGTTGTCATGACAACGGCAATTTTTTCTCACGTCTTGGTGTGTGTTATCTGTAGGTGTGTTTCCGTTTTCTGATACGATTGGTCTGGCTCAAATATATATTCTTCATTGAGATTGGCTGTTGTGTAATGTCTGTGAAAAAGTCAGCATCTGTGTGTTTTCGTCTATGTGTGTCTATGTGCGTCTATGTGTGTCTGTGTGTGTCTGTGTTGACTAGTTAAGCAAATTCCATTTAATGAGCTACATTAACGGTGACACAACATAGCAGTAAATAGCAAAATCGATACACACTACAACTTTCTTATACGATCACACATTACACGTTATAACATTTCTTTAAAAAGATAACGAGAATTTTATTGCACAACTTTTTTTAGATAACGCAAGGTGCGTCAATACTTTTAACAAGAAAAACAAATTTGACAAGGAGAGAAAAATATCTTCTAAGAGATTGTGATATCCAATGAGCTATCACATAACCTCTCATAAAAACTGTCTTTAATTTTACATCCCGATTTTCTTTGTCGCATTTTCATTGGAGGCGAATGATGGGTATTAATGTTTAATTTTTGTGCAACGGGCATTAAATTAATGTATAATTTTTAGCCACGAGTATTGAATTAGTTTTCAATTTTTGGGCTACAATAATTAAATTAGTGTTTCACTTTTGCGGAGCTAGAATTACATTAATATTTACTTTGTGTGCAAAGAGCGTTAGATTAACGTTTAATTGTTATTGTAAATAAGGATTGTGGATAAAAGAAGATCCACGTTAATCAGAAAGTTTGAGTATTAATATCTGGATATTATCAAGCTAGTAATAAGACTTTATTTAAACCAGTGAATGCTCGTGTGTACAATATGTAAGTAAAGTTTCCCTTCCAAGCCTGATGGTCTATAGGGTAAGTGAAGAAGAGTTCACCTGTTTCTGTGAGCTCTGCATATGAAGGGATAGTGTTGTCAGCACCATGCCCAGCCGCCTTTACTTCCCCTAACGCGTTTTAGATACCCATCGGTGCTGGGTGAACTCAAGGATTCGAACTCGAGACTTACGGGTTAGCTCTGAGGACATGTAAGGCTGTATATTTCTCATGCTATGTGAGTAGTTTAGAATTGATCGATGTGGTACTCATTGTGGGTACGTTATTTATTGACTAGGGTATGGGTAGAGGTGATTTCAGTCTTTATTGTCATTGTTGTAAGATAATCGTAATCTGCCATTTGTTGAATGTGGAAAGTTGGAGCTTAAAAAAACGAGAAAACAACATTTAGCCAGTAAGACCGAGGGGTGGGGGAGGAATGGATTGTTGAGTTGGAAGCTCTGGACTAGGGTAACGGGGAGAAATAAAAACTTGGAAGAGGTAGATGGAAAACGAAGTTTGAGAAGAAAGTAGGACTTGGCATGAGATAAAAATATTAGTGTTTACAAATCGAGTTCTTTGTGATCATGGTCATTAGCTCCGTCACTTATTGTATATAGGTGGCCTAGAACCTAAGCTGGGGATGGTGTGGCCTAGGGGTAGAGCGCTAGACTGCTAACCCGTAATTCTCGAGTTCGAAACCTGGTTTCTCGAGTTCCAATCCAGGTTCAAGTCCCTGAGTCCACCAAGCTCTGATTTGTACTACCTCTCGGTAGGGAAAGTAAAGGTGGCTGGTATAGTGCTGACCACACTATCCCTTCACATGCAGAGGTCACAGAAACAGGTGTACTCTACTTCACCCATGGACTGTCAGGTTCGAAAATGGAACTTGACTTTTAAAACCTAAACTGCGGAGTTGGTCGGAGAACAAAAGAATCTAGATCAGAGCTGCAGCTAAAAAAACAAATTCAAAAAAATCTTTTCTCGTCCCCAATCAATAAACCGTGGGTAATTAAATGGTAAAAATAATCACGATTGAATAGAACTACTTCTTTGTTTGAAGAGGACGGGGGTTTTGAAACCACGTGACAAGTTGTGAGAAAACACCTTGAACTTTACACTTGAGAGGCCAATCGATGAAGGCGGGTATTCTAACAGGAGGGAGACTAATGAAGAAAATTGTGAGAAGGTGGGAAGAAGAGGGGGGTGGGGAGGGAATGTGGGGGGTGGGGACGACCGTTCATTGTGCCGGCAAGACAAACAAAGTTTCCTGAACTTTTAAGTTTGATAAATACTTTGTTGACACGCATATTGAACGGGCATTGTTTTGATGTCTGGGGTTTAAATAATGATGCAAAGCGGGCGTGGAGCTATTTTTGGCTACCAAGAGCGATTGGCTGACGGAGATCTAACCTTTTGAATATTTTCAGATGGAAACGGCTGTCGAAACTAATGTGATTTTGTTTTTATTTCTTTTTTAACAATGTTGCCTTAATATTTGTGAATAATTTTTCAGTGATTTTTTTTCTCCATGATAAATTTATACACGTTTTTTGAAAACTCACTTTTTATTATTTAACATCTTGTTGTGTACATATAGTGTTATTGCAACATAAGGTAATAATAAAAATAAGGTGAATGCGGAAATGGGGGGAGGGGAGTTAAAAGTTAGGGTACGGGATTGTGGTACTTGTACTTTGATTGTGTTTGCAAACAGACTAACCAGTTAAGAGCATGGACATTTGGGCATTTCTAAATTACATGTTAAGCTAATCTGATACTAGTTGTCTTTTCGTTTCAAGTTTTAAGTCGTTCTGTTTTTGTTTTTTTTTTGTTGTTTTTTTTTTCTTCTTCTTCTTCTTCGTTCTTAATTATTAGTGTGGAAGGGGATCGAGCTGTTTGCCGACTCGACCACGCCTCCAACACAATTAAGCGTTACGTGTCAACTGGTTATGCGCCATTGAGGCCATTGACTCCGATTTTAGACTGCTTTTCTTTTTGGATTTGCTTCCATAGCCTTTGTCCAACCAAGAACAAACTACAAGGCAGCAGTTGTTTAATTTTGGAGTTGTCTCTCCTAGAAGAGTGGCTGTCCCCAGCTAACGAGCCTCATCTGCCCGACGGTTCGAACTCGAGACTTTTCGGTTTAGCAACCATGAGCTTTTACCGACTCGACCACTTGTTGTTGTTTTTTTTTATTAGTTTGGCTTTTAACATTACATTTATTCTTATACTAAGCACTGCAAAAAAAGAGAAAAAAAAAGCTACGGCTCCCGAGCAGTGACAAAACAACCGCAATTATATCATGTTTTTTTTCCTACTCTCTGATGTAATCCATTTAGATCATAGATGACGCAGAGATCCGCTAACTCAAAAAAAACAAACAAAAAAAAAACAACGGATACGAGGGAGAGAAGTTGGACGAGTGGGTGGAGAAAAGAATGAATGAGAGTGAAGAAAGGAGGGACAGATGGTGCAGGAGGGAAAGAGAAAAGATGGAGACAGAAGCAAGAATAGAGGTGGAAAGAATGAAGATGGAGCAAGAAAAAATGGAAGCGGAAGCGAGAACAGAGGTGGAAAGAATGAAGGCGGAAGCAGCGATCGAAAAAGAAAGGCAGGAATTCGAACTGGCACGAATGAAGAATGAAGGTATGAAAAACATACCACACATAGACATGAACCATCAAAACATCCTATCAAAGTTGCCGAAATTTCAGGAAGATTCGGAAAACATAGATGCGTACATCAGGAGATTCGAGACAGTGGCGAGGACGACAGGCTTGAGCAATACGCAGTGGGGAACTCAACTCCTTGTCTTAATAGGAGGGAAGGCATTGGATGCATGTCAGGGCCTGAGTGAGGATCAAATGAAAGACTACAGAACATTAAAGGAAACTCTCCTTGAGTTCTTCTTACATAACGAAGACTCGTATAGAAAAAAGTTTCACAACAGACTACCATCCAAAGCGGAGGACTTCAAGAACTACGTGTTGGATCTAAAAACCACGTTTATGAAGTGGCTAGAAACGGCTAGAGTGGAGATGAAAGTGGAGAATATAATTGAATTCATGTTGATAGACAAAGTGTTAAATTCAGTAGATAAGCAGCTACTAAGTTACATACAGGAAAGGAAGCCCACCACTCTAAAGGAACTCACTGACCACTGCCAGAAGTACATTGTTGCACACACGGATAGACCAATAGCTAACAAAGAATCAGAGAATGAATCAATCTTCTACGCCAGGGGTCTCCAAACTACGGCCCGCGGGCCGGATGCGGCCCGCGAGGTCCTCTCATCCGGCCCGCGGAGCTCTTTTTGTCCACGGAAAAAAACGTTTGTTGATGATGGCTGAGGTATTTTGCCCAGAAAAATCAGACATGCCTGGAAGAAACTGGCCCCCGAACTGAAATTTGATAGGTAATGCGGCCCTCGCACTGAAAAGTTTGGAGACCCCTGTTCTACGCGAAGGCGACAGGCGATACAGCGGAGTATGTTGGTCTAGAGGCAGGAAACTACGGATATGACAATCGTCGGCCAATGAGATATGGAACACAAACCAACGGCACAAGATACGTTGGGAGGTGTTTTAACTGCCAACAACCAGGTCACATGATTAGGAACTGTCCGCATAGAAATTCAAACGTTGGGGTCAATAACCAGGCTGCGGGTCAAGAATACTCCAGAGACACAAACACTCATGCGGCACACAGTTATTACAGCCAACAACATAGACCGCGGCAGGACGGTAATCATAACAATGATTACAACAGTAGTCCAGATAAGGAGGGTGTAGAACAAGCACCGTTACTACAGATCACACCGAAAATACCAACGCTAATGGTGAATGTGTGAGGGTTGATGAATATCCAAGAAATGCACAACACAATTGCAGTTAGATATCACAGTCCTTTATTTCTCTATCCTTCAGTCACCAAATCAACCTGCCTTCTTTCGTGCCCAACCTTCAACTGCCCGCCGCATTCATCCCTACACACCACATTTCTCTCGCTCACCACACAGCCACTGTCACCCGACCAGTCGCTTCCCTTGTACCCTCGTTCACTCCGTACAACAACATACACGTCAACACACCCGGCCATACCACAAAACTATCATTCTAATGCAGCGGTAAGGTGATATTTGGACTGGTCACATTCTGGGACGGAGCACACAACAAGACGGCGGTGAGACAACACACGTGTAAGACATTTGTTATACAATATACAGTATGTAGCATGGCGTCTTTCGACAAGTTGTACCGAAGGAGAGGAAAATAGACGTCGTATCCAAAGTTTAAAACAAGTACCGGTATCCTTTTGTTAAGGTTTTTGTCGTATGTATGTATATTGTTAATTGTTATATACGAGAAATGTAAATGATGATATTCTTACAGAGACTGAAGGTGGATTGTACCCAACAAAAATATGCTACTGGTGGTGCCGAGTCAACGATCGGTTGTCGTTTGTGTGTGATTTTTAAACCTATTTCAAATGTTCTATACAGGGTTACTGTGTAGCTATTTTGTGGAATGTAATATGTACATGATGCCATGTTTTTGTACAAGATGTATTTTACAGAGTAGGCTACAAGTCTGATATGGTGCGTCTATGCTGTGTACTACAGACTTACGGAAAGTCTTTGGAGGGACCACTTAACAGTCCCATTGGAACTGTTAACATCGTAGTTATGTATATATACATATTGTGTTGAGTAATTGGTTTTCTTACATTTTTTTGTTAAATCCGCTGATTGCATCAGCTAGGGACAGATGGAGGGTATGTGGTGATGTAATGTGTATGAAAGGTGAATACGTGGAACGGGTCACTGCGTGTGTGTATGTAGCTTGTAGTGTGACGCGAGGCCGGGTGTGTTGACGTGTATGTTGTTGTACGGAGTGAACGAGGGTACAAGGGAAGCGACTGGTCGGGTGACAGTGGCTGTGTGGTGAGCGAGAGAAATGTGGTGTGTAGGGATGAATGCGGCGGGCAGTTGAAGGTTGGGCACGAAAGAAGGCAGGTTGATTTGGTGACTGAAGGATAGAGAAATAAAGGACTGTGATATCTAACTGCAATTGTGTTGTGCATTTCTTGGATATTCATCAACCCTCACACTCAGTTATATCTACATAATGAACCACTCCCCATCCTCCATTTTGAATTCACTCATTACTCAACGCTAACCACCATTTTACTAACTCATCACTCACAACTGTCCAATTGTAATCCCCATATGACTCACTATATGACTGGAAAGAACAAAAAGTGAGACTTTACATTTCCTGTTTCTTAAAGCCAAATATTAGTCAGCGTTAAGGGCTACACTTTGTCGTAGCTAATCTTAACGCTACAACCCTGACATTCTGGTAGCTAATTTTAAAGATACATTCCTGACCTTACAGTAGTCAGCTTTACGACTACGCTCCTAACTTTAGCCAGCTTTAAGACTACACTCCTAACTTTAGCCAGCTTTAAGACTGCACTCCTAACATTGAATAAGTCAACTTTAATACAACACTCCTAACTTTATCCAACTTTAAGACTACACTCCTAACTTTAGCCAACTTTAAGACTACACTCCTAACATTGTATAAGTCAACTTTAATACAACACTCCTAACTTTATCCAGCGTTAAGACTACACTCCTAACTTAAGCCAGCTTTAAGACTACACTCCTAACTGTAGCCAGATTTAAGACCACACTCCTAAGCAAGTCTGAATCATCATAAAGAAAACACTAAAGTTTTCTTGAATAATTAATCAGACTTAACATCTGGCATTAAAAACTCTCCGCTAGATTACAATCCCTCCGTCATAAAACTGCTTGTACAATGGCATTGAGAAAAAAAAAAACACTATCGATTATTTTCTGTGTGCTATAAATATTTTCCTTTGCATGTATAATCTTATCTGATCTTCATTTGCCCCTTTTCCTGTTATTATTTTATGTTTGTCATCTTTATAACGTTTTTCGTTGATCTATAGCATTTTTTTTTCAAGTAAAAATATTTATATTATCCTTATACCCCTTTCCATGCTTGCAAATTGATGTAATTTTATTGTTTTTGTTTATTTTCGCAGTACAAAATCTATTTATGATTTATGTTTACATGTAAAAAAATTATATCTGCTGTACACGTTGAATCTATGTATTTTCTCAAACGTCAATAAATTAATTATTTATTATTAATATCAGTTATCTTACGATAAACCACCGGCTGGCTGACCTTTACCCTTTCACAGAAAACATAAACAGGCAAGGGCTATTACTCTCGCTGTCAGGAGAAATTTGAATCAAATTTTTCTGAATGAGATTATCTTTTCTCTTTTTAAACTTGTAATTGAAAAACGAAATAAAATTTATTTTGATTTTATAAAGCAAATCTGGAAAAAATTGAAGCTATTACATCTAAAATATCAATATTATTTGACAACAAAGATAAATGCATAATTTTTTAAGTAAAAAAAAAACTAAACCACTTCAAACATGATATTATGTAAATTCAATTAGAGAGAGTGTTCATTTTAAAATTCCTTAACCAGCAAAATATTTTGATTATCCTAACTTATAGTTTAGATTATAGGATGTCTTGATTTTGGAGTTGGTGTTTCGACAATGGGAACATCAAGAATTTGATTATCTACAAATCGAATATCAGCAATAGGAACATCAACAAATCGAACATCAACATTGGAAACATCAACAAAAAGAACATCAACATTGGGAAAATCCATAAAACGAACATCAACAATGAGAATGTCAAGATTTTTTACATCAATAAAAAGAACATCAACAATAAGAACGACAAGATTTTTAACATAAACATTGGGAACATCAACATTTGGAACATCAACAAAACGAACATCAAAAATCGAACATCAACAAATCGAACATCAACCTTGGGAACATCAACAAAAAAAACATCAACAATGAGAACGTCAAGATTTTTAACATCAACAAACCAAAAATGGGAACATCTCGACTTGCTATGACTATTTAAACAGCTACAATGGAACACCAACAATTGAAACATCAACAAAAGGGGAAATCAAGAACTAGAACATCAACAATTCTAACAGAATCAGCCGAACATCAACATTTTGAGGATCAACAGCTTAAACTAGTGAACTATCAGGAATCAACCATCGGAACAGTAGTCGTTAATTAACCCATGTGTTTATGGACCTTTTAACCACCAAAAAGCCACCAAACACATCCGTGTCACTTCCTATAGTAGCCGCCTAAGCTTCGCCCCTGAAATTATTTATGAAATTCTCTTCTGATATGACCACGGCTCTCTACTGATACTTCAAATTTTGTTTTATCTGAAGTAAATAAAATTTGTTTTGTCCATAAAATTCAGTTCTAATATATCTACACTTCTTTACTTATACTTAAAATATTCTATCTGAAGTCATTACATTATTTCTACTCAGGAAAATATGTCAATAGGCGGCCACAAATGTGAACTAAATTCAACACAATAACAATGTTTTGAATTTAACCTACGTAGATCTACATGTTATTTGATAGTGACAATTTTTTTTAACTGCAAGATTCAGCTACATAAGAACTTCCTGTATACATTTAAATTGTTTGCTATAGAAAAAAGTAAGCCCACAGTAGAGAGTATTTCGCAATGTTCCTATTGTATTAGCTCGATGAATGACAGCGAAAGACCAAACGTTTCAAATGTCCTGCAGTAAATTGACACAAGGCTGGTGACCTTTCAAGGAATGGGTGTACTTTTTTTAAAAATAATCAGAAAACTTAAAAATATAGTTCTGTAGTTTAAGGATTTTACATTGACATTTTAAATTTTAGACTAGAAATAGCTTTATTGCTTAGGCTTACTAGTGCGGTAAGGTTGAGTTTTGATTTTTTTATTCTTTGTTAATGAGTTATAATTGAGTTCATCGGTACCGATGCCACAAGGCTGAAATTTTAAACTACATATTGTTGGAATACTGAGTGATATCCATTGTTTCGATTTACAAATATTTTGGACACGATTCAAAAGGTTTTATTGACATTTGAAATAGAGAAATGTGTTCAGTGTTTTTAAATTTCTGCTTAAATTTGAATTTCCAACTGTCCACATACACACACAATATAGTACGCAATATAGTACACAATATAACACAGTACATAACACAGTACAGTACACAGTACATAACACAGTACAGTACACAGTACACAACACAGTACAGTACACAGTACACTACACAGTACACAACACAGTACACAAAACAGTACACAACACAGTACACAACACAGTACACAACACAGTACAGTACACAGTACACAACACAGCACAGTACACGACACAGTACACAACACAGTACAGTACACAGTACACGACACAGTACAGTACACAGTACACAACACAGTACAGTACACAGTACACAACACAGTACAGTACACAGTACACAACACAGTACAGTACACAGTACACAACACAGTACACAACACAGTACACAAGACAGTACACTACATAGTACACAACATAGTACACAACACAGTACACAGCACAGTACACAACACAACAGTACACAACACATTACAGTACAGTACACAGTAAGTATACAGTACAGTACACAGTACAGTACACAATACACAACACAGTACACCAAACCGCTGAATCAAGAGATTTCTTGAAGTCTAAATATTAAACTACTGGCGAGAAGCCCCGCAACCCTGGCTAGTCACGGAAACAGGGGATTTAACTCCTGCGGTTTTCTCCTCTGTTGTCGGACCTGAAGACGTATGAGTTTAGGTCAATAACCAGACGCCTGCACGCTCGACTGCAGGAACAGGACAATAAATTCAAGGTCAGCGACAGGGACTGGGACTTGGTCCAGAACCTGTCTGTAATTAGGGCTCTTTTATGTTGTGTAATGTGTGTTTTAACTCTTTTATGTTGTGTAATGTGTGTTTTAACTCTTTTATGTTGTGTAATGTGTGTTTTAACTCTTTTATGTTGTGTAATGTGTGTTTTAACTCTTTTATGTTGTGTAATGTGTGTTTTAACTCTTTTATGTTGTGTAATGTGTTTTTTAACTCTTTTATGTTGTGTAATGTGTTTTAACTTTGGGGAGTTATTGAGCCTTTCAGGGTTGTTGAGAGAAAGGTGGATAGCTGTGTCTTGGTGGTTAGACAAAAGTGTCTTGTCTTTCGGATTGGTAAAGAAAATGTCTTAAGACAGTAATGTTGAAAGGTTGATAGCTGTGTCTTGGTGGTTAGACAAAAGAGTGTCTAGTCTTAAGGTAAAGAAAATGTCTTGAGAGTGAGGTAAAAGAGTTGTGTAGCAGAATAGCGATGTGTCTTTACAAATTGTCAAAATAGTTGTGTGTATTTATGGTTTGCAGAATATGTCTTAAGAGAAAGCCAGAATAGTTGTGTGTATAAACGGTTAGTAGAATAGTTGTGTGTGTATACTGTTAGTTGCCTATATAAGGTTAGCAGAATAGTTGTGTGTTTAACTCGTTAGCAGAATAAATAAGTGTATATGTGGTGTCTTAGACAAATCCAGAATAGTTGTGTATATATGGGTACCAAAATAGTTGTTACCAGAATAGTAGTGTATATATGGTTAGCAGAATAGATGTGTATTGTTACTAGAATAGTTGTGCATATTATATTGTTAACAGAATAATTGTGTATATATTGTTACCAGAATAATTTTGTATATATTGTTACCAGAATAATTGTTTATATATTGTTACCAGAATAATTGTGTCTTAGAGAAAGCTGGAATAGTTGTTTCTCTTTTCCTAATTATTAAACTAACTAGACTTCTCATGGCAGTAAATGCCGGTATCACTTCTCTGATATTTAGCCTCTATAATCTAAAAATAACCTGCATTCATGGCAACACCAAATTTTACCCAACTGGTACGTGATAACGATAAAAATATTACCTTATCCGAACTTGATAATGGGAAAACGATCACACCGTATTTTAAAGCGATAACGATAAATACATTACCCTATCCCCCCACCCCCCTAAACACTCCCCCCTCCCCAACCCAAGTACACATCCGTATCGATATACCTGCTAATGACGTAATCGTGATTGTTTCTCACTCACCGATGCTATTTCTCGAGACACGGAAATAAAGCAAGCAGTGATGTAGTGCTTCATCGCCACGAGAAAGTAGGCAGTGGATTGACAATGCTGTGAGGAAGTGTGTGTGTGGGGGGAGAGGGGGGCTTTGTGTGGGTGTGAGGGGGGGGGGGGGTTGCCCAATAGATTTATTATTAGTATCCACGGCCGGATCCAAGCGTACACCGCCCCCCCACCCCTCTCCCCCCAATAATGAAGCGAATTTGTCCGCGTATTGTCTCCCCTCTCCCCCTATTAGCCGGCATTTCCCCGCCGGCACCGGCATTTCCCTGCCGGCACGGTCGGGCCATCTGACGTTATTATATCTGAATCAGGCGAGATGGTAATGCGAGGTATTAATGACACCTTCATTATTTAAATCTCGATTGATTTCTTTTGCGCATGCGCGGATTATTATAAACATTTGAAGGGAGAATTATTTTTTTAAAAATGAATATAGGCCTACCTAGCGAATATGTATTTCATTCCATAGGCTTAAAATGTTTTTCAATGTATCGTGTGAATTATTTCAAGTTTTACTGCACTTGTTGTCGTGTCTTTAAAACATTGCTTTGAGACGAAATAAAGTAAGAAACATATTTGACATTTAATAAGACAACGTATAGGACATAGGGGTATCCTTCTACAGTGGGAGTGTTTAGCGGGGTGTTTCGCCACTTCAGTGGGGTGTTTAGCCACCACAGTGGGGGTGTTTAGCGGGGTGTTTAGCAACTACAGTGGGGTGTTTCGCCACTTCAGTGGAGTGTTTAGCCACCACAGTGGGGTAATAATTTTCAAATTAAAAGCTGTAAATATAATGGAGTGTTTTATTTTCATGTCAGTCATACATCAGTAAATGTCGGATTTTTTTAGAGTTAAGATTATGAATGTTTATTATTCTTCTTACTCATTTGCTATAAAGGAGGGGATTTTCTTCAATACAATCAAGTATTTCGTGACAACATGTTATGTGCAAAATGACCAGTTGGCTCCGATTACAGCCTGATTTTTTTTTTCTGCATTTGCTTTCATAGTCTTTTTCCCCACAAAAATAATCTGAAAGTCAGAATTTCAGCATACGGAATATATTGCTTACTCGTTACATTCTTAACGCAACATTTTATCTCCAAACTTTAACGGAACCTAAACTTCAGCGAACAGAATTGAACCTAAATGTTACTACTATGATGTTTTGTTACTTTCGCTTAATTTTCGTCACTTTTATTCTCTTCGCTGGTCTTTACTTTTTTCGCCACTCTTTCCTCACTTTTTTCACGCAGGCTGATAAAATAAATTTGTCCAAGGTTTGTTTTCTCCACTCTTTCAGAACATTGAGGTAATGAGTTAAGTAAATGTCATTAAATAACTTTCATGCACAATCAGTTGTAACCTTTTCGGGGTGTTTCTATTCCACGAATCATCAAACTCGCTAATCCGGTAAACTCGTATCTCAAATTTTGCTCGCTTGACAAAGTAAACTTTAGCTGACTCCACGGTTCGTATGTGAATAATTGTGGAGGTCGGGGCACTCGTGTGTCGAGGTACTTCTGTATTTCAACCGGTGCACGCCCCCACCCCCTCGGATGTTTCAAGTGCTCCTCCCCCCCCCCCCCCTCTCACCGGAGACAAATTTCTGAAAGAAACCCTGGTGTCATGGCTAAAATATTTTGTTCACATTTATTATACACAAAGGGGGGTCGGCGTGGTCGAGTCGGTAAAGCTCATGGTTGCTAAACCGAAAAGTCTCGAGTTCGAACCCTCGGGCAGATGAGGCTCGTTAGCTGTCTCTAGGAGAGACAACTCCAAAATCAAACAACTGCTGCCTTGTTGTTTGTTCTTGGTTGGACAAAGGCTATGGAAGCAAATCCAAAAAGAAACTAGTTGACAAGTAACGCTTAATTGTGTTGAAGGCGTGGTCGAGTCGGCAAATAGCTCATGGTTGATAAATTCGAACAAAGTCTCGAGTTCAAACCCACTGGCAGATAAATCTCGATCCCCTTCAACACTAATAATTAAGAACGAAGAAGAAGATTATACACAGCAACGTCAAACGACCTTATATAATCAGCATTTACTTTTACAACATTCAAAGTTCCTTTATATATACAACTACATTTACTTTGTACAACATTCAAGTTCCTTTATATATACAACTACATTTACTTCGCACAACATTCAAGTTCCTTTATATATACAACTACATTTACTTCGTACAACATTCAAGTTCCTTTATATATACAACTACATTTACTTCGTACAACATTCAAGTTCCTTTATATATACAACTACATTTACTTCGTACACCATTCAAAGTTCCTTTATATATACAACTACATTTACTTCGTACAACATTCAAGTTCCTTTATACAACTACATTTACTTCGTACAACATTCAAGTTCCTTTATATATACAACTATATTTACTTCGTACAACATTCAAAGTTCCTTTATATATACAACTTCGTTTACTTCGTACAACATTCAAGTTCCTTTATATATACAACTACGTTTACTTCGTACAACATTCAAGTTCCTTTATATATACAACTTCGTTTACTTCGTACAACATTCAAGTTCCTTTATATATACAACTACATTTACTTCGTACAACATTCAAAGTTACTTTATATATACAACTACATTTACTTCGTACAACATTCAATTTCCTTTATATATACAACTACATTTACTTCGTACAACATTCAAGTTCCTTTATATATATACAACTCTGTTTACTTTGTCCAGCCTTCTAAATTCGTTTCTCCTTAGACAACAATCAATATGTCTGTCATTATCTCTTCCCCCCGCCCCTCTCTGCCCCACCCCCGCCATCCAGCTGTCGTGTTGTCGTCACCTTGGTTACGTCAACAGGTTGTGGCTGCCCTTGACACTCCAAGGGGAAGCCACCCAACTAGTATGTCTTTAGTAATTACCGCCGTTTGAAAAACGAGAAGCCGAACTTGGCTAAAGATTCGCGCTTTAGGACAAACACTGTTAATTGCTTTTAGCTGGGTATTTAGAAAAAATAAATAAAGTTACCAATTCCTTATGTGTTATCTCCCTTTATACTGTTTAAAACACGTTTCGGAGTTACAGGGGCAACGGTATTATTCGCGAGTTATCTCAACATATGAAAACAGATTTATCTGCCCTTGCTTGTAGAGGCAATCCTTATTTACGGTTTCAATGTGAGCACTTACAGTGTGGTTGTTTTTTTTCTCCTGAACTCACGGGCACGCGAGCACGCGAGATTTGACTGGTCACGTGTCTACACACAAGATGGCGGACATTAAAAAAATGTTACGGATTAAATTTATAACCGGGATTTGTTAATGTTAATCTCGGTTGCGGTGATCTCGTTTGTCTGTGGGTTAAAGGTCAAGGACGTTCTATGAGCAGGGTCAGGTTTATATTACATAAATAAACATTTAAATTAGGGTCAGGTTTATATTACATAAATAAACATTTAAATTAGGGTCAGGTTTATATTACATAAATAAACATTTAAATTAGGGTCAGGTTTATATTACATAAATAAACATTTAAATTAGGGTCAGGTTTATATTACATAAATAAACATTTAAATTAGGGTCAGGTTTATATTACATAAATAAACATTTAAATTAGGGTGAATGTGTCGGATGAATCTAACCCAAGCTTTTGACGCGGGAGAGTTCTATGAAGATATTTGTACTTTGAGGTCTGATATCTCATGTTGTCGCCATTGTTGATTAAAACAGTTTCAACCACATGCCGTCGTCAGTGGATTTTTTTTGTTCAAATCAATTTTACCCTACATATTATATTTCATTAGGGTAAATAATAAAGCGATGAGAATTAGATTATAGTTTACCAGTAGGCCTGGTTCTAAAAATAAAAATAAAACTTGATAAGCCAGATTTTTTTATGTGGTGTATTTTCATGATAAATATTTTCAATAAAAATAAATTAGTTTTTATCTTCTTCCCATGTTCTTCCTTTTTATGTCTATACTGTTAGAACATAATACAAGAAAGAATAAAATCCCCCCTCGTAATACAAGGAAGATTGAAGTCTCTCCGTATAATACAAGAAAGATTTATTTAAATTTCCTCTTATAAGAAGGAAGATTGAATTCACTCCGTATAACACAAAAGACTAAAATTTCCCCTCATAATACAAGGCAGATGGAATTCTCCTGTATGATACAAAGAAGATAGAACTATTCCCTTATAATACAAGAAAATTTCAAATCTCCTCTTATAATACAAGGAAAACCGAAATCTTACCTTCTAATATAAATAGCCTGTATTTTCAACCATTTCCTAGCACACCACCTGAACCCCCCCCCCCCACCCTCCCCCCACCCTCCCCCCACCCTCCCCCTCATCACAACCGTCACAAAATTACAGATCCCCCCTCCCCCTACGAGTGTGACGTCATATATATTTATATACCCGGAACACACCGGTGACAGAAATTCATTGTTTTGGCAATGTATCACCGAACCAACACTACTGCCCCTAAACTATTGTATGTATTCCTACTAGGAATACTAGCACCTTCCCTGTCAGAAATAAATATCTTCTGCATCCAGTAATAACAATCATCTCGTCTTTCCAGCAAAAAAAATCTTCCCTCTAATTAGATGCAGAGAAATCTAAAATTAGACGCAGCCCATCTTTTCCCCACTAGTCCACCACTTGAGTTGCCTCCCCTTGAGGAGATCCAGAGTTGCGGTTCCTCTGGTCTCAGTTTTATTTTGGTCCCATCATTGTGTCATGGCATTGTCGCATTTATTTTTGGTTGCTGTCGTTTGTGTACTGGAGCTTAAAATAATCAACAGAAATGTTGAATCAAAGCATTACAAATCTAGTCTGGTCCATCTGGTTGATGCGGGTGTCTATACTTGACTGCAGTGACTTACCATGGTGACTGACTGACTACAGTGACTAACTGACTACAGTGACTTACCATGGTGACTAACTGACTACAGTGACTTACCATGGTGACTAACTGACTACAGTGACTTACCATGGTGACTAACTGACTACAGTGACTTACCATGGTGACTAACTGACTACAGTGACTTACCATGGTGACTAACTGACTACAGTGACTGACCACAGTGACTATATGACTGCACTGACTAACTGACCACAGTGACTGACTACAGTGATTTACCATGGTGACTAACTGAACACAGTGACTATATGACTGCACTAACTGACCACAGTGACTATATGACTGCACTGACTAACTGACCACAGTGACTGACTACAGTGATTTACCATGGTGACTAACTGAACACAGTGACTATATGACTGCACTAACTGAACACAGTGACTATATGACTGCACTGACTAACTGACCACAGTGACTAACTGACGACAGTGACTTACCATGGTGACTAACTGACCATAGTGACTATTTGACTGCACTGACTAACTGACCACAGGAAGGAATTTATAACTAGCCGTAAGCTTTGGGGTTTTTTTTTTCAAATTAATTTTTTTTATATTCCATCAATTATTCTAGCAATGTCTAATACAGTTCCCATGTTTGATATTTTAAAAGACGTCCCTTTATTTAGGGGATCCAAAATTTCACATAATTGACCGTATGCGACATATAACTAAATGTATGTCATCAAAATTTAATAGAAGAATGTTATAATAAAGCTACCATTTTTAGAGTTTAAAACAAAACCTACAGGTAAGTTTTAAATAAATAAAAAAATTATTTTTCACAAATTTACATAGCTAATATAACAGATTTGTTATAATGAAATTTAGAGCGTTTTATTGTGTTTTTCAAACATGTCTTAGTTGCACTTGGTTAATTTAGCTATTCTTGTGAAAGTTAGTTCCCTTGAATGAAATGTTGGTATTTGGTTTTTCAAATTGGAGATAATTCGTTGCTTAACTTTATATTCATTTTAAATTCCTGCACCTTAGGTTGACCGCTTAGTATAAACTAGGCATGCTGCCCAGCTTCGCTTAGGCTTTCGAAAACATTGAGAATTTGAATGCTTAATTAATTCGCCCGAAGGTCGGTCTACGACCTCAAGAGTTATGAAGAGGTTCCTCCGTGGACATTTTTTTTCGACTTATAGCTCATATAAGGTACCGGTCAGTCGAGGTCAGTTTTGACCCCCTCATCGTAGACTTTTCGGCCAACCGGCCCCCGTGTTCTGTCGCACCAAGGCAAGATCATGCCAAATTTGAAGCGCCTGCGGCGCCGGGAAGTGCCCTATCGGACACCCGACAATCTAGATCTAGATCTAGATTCCTAAAAGAATTTTTTTTTTAAGTTTAGCCCGAGCCTAATAAAAAAGAATACATTAACCAAGTTGACTTGCTGTGTCTCGAACCCGCACCACCTGCGTGGTTTAATGTACACTAACATCTCCGCTATTTAGGCACCTTATAAAATACGGAGAATGAAACACGTATTTTAAAATCTTAACTTACGCGAATATGCCTATTCTTTCAAATTAATTTTTTATCCCAAATTAGCCAGTTCCAAACAAAGATTTTGTATAAAATAAATAAGTCTTGAAATAGTTTAGTCCTAATATAGAAATTTATTTTTGGAATTGATTTTAGAGAAGTTAGAGTCTAAATCTAGATCTTAGCGTCTACGTCTAGATCTAGGATCTAGTTATTGCGTAGATTTAGATTTAGATTTAGTCTAGATCTAGAATCTCTAGATCTAGAATCCAAATACATAAAATAAATTTTATGAGTTTAGGCCGGAAAAATTGTATTGTATACATTTCATAGTGTACGTAGATCTAAATCAAATTTGAATGAAATAGTTCATTTCTTTTCATTCTAAACACGGCAGATGACGTCATTAGTTAATGTATAAGCAATAGTGACGTCACAGTTTTATGCGTTCTTTTTCACATATATTAATGCTTTTCCGGTTGCATAAATAATACTGTTTCTCTACATTCGAATACGCCTTTAATTTTTATTTTTCTTCTTTAAGTAAAATTGTGGTTATACATTTAAAACATCTAACATATTATTTTCAACAAAAGTCCGTAAAAAATTCTCGATATATCGCTGCCGATTCTGACGTGATGTCCGGCGAAAATTTTTTGCGGACAGAGAAAGAGAGAGAGAGAGAGAGAGATGTGCGCACATTGGGCTTTTATAAATTAGGATACAAGTCTAAGTTACTGTAAAAAATATATAAAGCTTAAGTTCTAAACAAAATAGTTTGGTAGTTTTTTTTAGCATTACCAAGTGGAAAAACAAATACATCAGTAGCCGTTGTAGATTGCAATACTTAATGCTAGTAGCACACAGTCTTAGTCGTAAATTAAACATCTAATTAACTGTCTTTTCATATTTTTCACCCTCTCCTAAAGGATTCATATATAACAATTTAGGCTGTAATTTATAACATTAAAACTACACTTATGTTAATAACGTTATTTTAAAAATTATTTTAAATCAATAACCCCATTCTACCTTAAATGACAAATTTAGAATAAATCCAACCCTCTAACCCATTTCTATTTCAAGCCTGCTGTTAACTTTTCGATTTTTCAACACTATTATTAATATTAATTTGAAGCACAGAGTTTATAAATATAGCAGGTTTGTTTTTATAACGAGATCTTAACTAAACGTCGTCGTTATGACATTCCCAGTAAGCTAATTGTTGACCTTATCAGCTTTTTTCAACATTTGAAGCAATGTATGACCCAATCGATTGTAGTTGCAACCCTTCAATTGTTGGCCCCGATGCCAGTTATGGCGGCATCCGTTGGCCTTGTGCTACATTACAAGCCTGGAATTTGTCGGGGCTGGAAACGTAAAGGTAATGGTCTCAGATTCTTGGAGGTGAGAAATACAGGTAGAGGTGTTGCGTTTTTTTTTACACTGTGAGAATTACAAGTATTGGCATTGCGTTTTCTTACGCTGTCAGAAATACAAATAGAGGTATTGCGTTTTTTTACACTGTGAGAATTACAAGTATTGGCATTGCGTTTTCTTACGCTGTCAGAAATACAAGTAGAGATATTGGGGTTTTTTAAGCTGTGAGAAATAAAAGTAGAGGCATTGCGTTTTTTTACACTGCGAGAAATGCAAGTAGTGGTATTGCGTTCTTAATCTGTGGGAAATACAAGTAGTGGTATTGCGTTTTCTTACGTTATCTTATTTTGATAAAATATGTGACTTGGTAGATCTATTCTTATGGATGTAAATACTTGTCAAAATATTGCGTTTCGTAAATTTCTTCAGGCGAGAAATACTTGAAACGAGAAAAAAATTTTAGTCTGGAAATATTTTAGGCATGAAATGTTGTGGGCGAGAAATAATTTAGGTTTTATTTCTCCTTTGTTTTTTTTGGGAAAAAATATTTAAATTCAATTCAACTAAATTTCAGCCACACAGATATTCAATTCTGTCAGCCACCCAATGATTTATATAGTAGTCGTTTCGATTTCCAAGAATTCGTGTTATGTTTATTAAATGTGAATGGGTTTTAACACGTTAGTACACTGTGCTGTTTGCACACAAAAAAAAGTAATCGCATGTGTTTGTATGTTTAAGTTCCTTGTTAATATGTATAAATAGAAATTTATTGCATAGAACATTAAATTTTTTAAAAATAATTTATTGTCGTATAAATATGATTGTGTTAGCTATATTTTGGATATCTGAATAGCCCTCTACAAAATTTAATTAGAATTATACCTTGTATTTTTAGGAATCTATTGTTAACACATTTGTTAGCCACGAATTCCGATGTATTCCCCACATTTTCACAACGGCCGCAAATCACTATACATTTACCACCAATATTCCCACATAATACCACTTGTTAATACAGAGCATATATGCATATAAAATTATAACATATTTCTGCACATTTACAACATATTCCCAAATAACACATATTCCAACACACCACATATCCCCATACACATTTCCATACTCAACATATTCCCACTTACCTCATATTCCCACACCCACATATACTCCTACACACCACATATTCCCACTTCCTACATATTCTCAAACCCACACCAAGCTGTTCTATCACCCACCAATCCTGTATGCAGCATTCCATCCTCTCTACACCCTCCCACTGGACATGCTTTCACGGAGTTTGAAATATTGTACACGCGCGCTAGTCCTGTGGGAACCATGGCGTATCAATGACTGACCCATTGTCCTAATGAATGTCCTTTTGTCTGGGAGGACTGTCCTATTTTTATAATACATAGATCAATCCATAGTTTCATGTTTTACAGCATTCTATAAGCAATCTTTTTTTTCGCTTATGCTTGTATTATTTGTTTTTTTAATGTAAAAAACTGTATTCAGAGATTTACAATCTTTCTCACACTGAAAGATTTTTTACTACAATAAACTAGAGTTATTTTACAGTCAAATGAGACACGGGCACACAAGGTTTTAAATACCAGAGTTCAAATTCTGACATTATTTAAATGGAGAATTAATTAATTATTCATGTTCACGTTGAGTCTGGCGCGTGCATATCACGTGCATGTTTTGATGTAAGATGGCGGTTTTATTTGGTCTAGAGGTTTTTTAAACCCTTTTTATGGTGTGGCGGAATATGGTAATAACTAAGAGTTGATAGAAAGAACTATGGGATAGTGAAAAGAAATTTAGGATTGTAGAAAGAACTATGGGATTGTAGAAAGAACTATGGGATTGTAGAAAGAACTATGGTATAGTGGAAAGAACTATAGGATAGTGGAAAGAACTATGAGATAGTGGAAAGAACTATAGGATGGTGGAAAGAACTGTGGGATTGCCGAAAGAACTAGGATTTGGTAAAAAAAAATCATAGAGGTATGTGTAAATTCCAAATGACTTGTGAATAACTAAAAAAATATAAGAAATACAAAACAAAATAGCTCTTAAATGAGGAATGGTGAAACAAACGACGGCTGAAGTGTACCAGTAGATGTCAACTGGTCTACGGTTTTTTCTGTTTTCCACTGTAAGAGATTCATTGAGCGAACTCAATCGGAATTTCTAATCCGCTTTAAAATTCTCTCCCCTTTCTATTGCTTGTGAAATTGGCTTGAAGGCTAACGGTGCGATAAAACACGCTTTCTCTGTCGATTCACAGACCCCTTTATAGACCCTCGTTCGGACCCCTTTTACATAATCATTTGGTCAACAGTTTCACATTCTCACTTCCACAGACCGCTATTCACAGAACTACACCCTTCCCATTACAAATTACTTCGCGCTGATTTCATTCAGTATCCCCTTGTGGCCTAGTGGAAGAGAGCTAGACTGCTAACCCGAGAGTCGCGAGTTCGAATCCGGGTTCAAATCAGGGAATCAAAGGCCGAGGTCAATGAATCAGGTGAACTCTACTTCATCTGCCCCATGTTTATTGGGCACGAACGAGATAAAGAAAAAGACCCCCTTTCAAATGCACATTCTAGAAAAAAAAAACCCTTTTCAAAGACCTATTCAACCCCACTTCAACTTTTTTTTATACATTCTTTACAACCCCCTTTCCTAGACCATACCTCTACAGACCCCATAATCCCCATTTAGACCCCCCCCCCCATCACACACCCCTTCCCAAACCACCCCCTATTCCTTCCCACAAAACTACGGCGCATGTACCGTCTAGTACCTTAACACGCCTTGCCACACAACCCTCCTATACATGGCCTCAGTGATTACCAGAGTTCATAGCTAGAAATTCATCATCTTATTAGTGAATACATTTGGCCCTAGACAGCCAGATTGAATACAGCTCCCAGCAAGTCGCTGGAGACTCATCCCCGGCTGTCTGGCAATGTCCAGTCCAATTTATGTTCCTTCTCTTTCATTCCCGCTGTCACTTTCTCTTGTACGTTCGCGTCATTCAGCAGTGAAAAGGGCGTTTTATTTAGTTATTTTTAGAAATGGAAATTCCTTGTATCCAAAATGAAAAAGGAATATTAAACGCGTTGTTTATGTAGAAATTCCCTATATCAAAAAAAAAAAAAAAAAAGAAAAAAGAAAAAAAATCTAACACTTCCTTTCTATGTAGATTAAAAAATAGAAGATGTCAAATTAAAATTGATGTATAATGGATAAGTGTATCATATTAACGCCTACACATTGATGTGTTAAGGATGTGTGGTCGAGTAGTACTGCCACCCAGAAGATTTAGAGTTCGGGTCCCCTGTACACGCTAAGTCCCTGAGTCCACTCAGCTCTATTGGGTACCGGACTTGAGTTGGGGAAAGGAAAGTTGGTGTATTTTAGGGCCACCGAAAAATTAGGGCCACTAAAGCCTTATTCCATAACAACAATCTTCGTGCACTGAGGGATACAGAACCGGAATATTCCGGCATATTTAAATAACTAGTTGTTGTTGGCAATGGGTGCCGGTAAAAAAAGAATTTACTGGAACTAATGTCCAACCTAGCTAGGGGGAGACAACTCAGAAATGTACTCAACCTTTGACCCCGGTGGGAATCAAAACAATATGTACCACTAGTTGTTTTGGTCGTACGCCGTCTATTTATAGACATTAAAAGGTTTTTGCAAGAAGATGGGTTGAGTAGACCTCACTCACCCCCCCCCCCCCCACCTGTTCATCATTTGATCAATACCTTGTTTTTAATCTAATGGATGCTTCACTTAACACTACATTAGATAACTTATTTTTTTTTTTTGCTTGATTAGACAGAGTGGTTCTAAGTGCGAACTTTTCTTACTTTCTTTCCTTATTTTCTTTTCTTACTTTTTTCTTACTTTTTTTCTTAATTTCTTTTCTTTTTTTTTTCTTCTTTTTTCTTACTTTCTTTTCTTACTTGTTTCTTACTTTTTTACTTTCTTACTTTTTTTGTATTTCGTTTAGTTTATTGAATCGGTATATCTTTATTTCATTTAGTCTACGGAATTGGTAAATTATTATTTTAGTTTAGTTTATTAAATTGGTACATTTTTATTTAGTTTAGATTACTGAATTGGTAAATCTTTATTTCGTTTAGTTTATTAAATTGGTGAATTATTATTTTAGTTTAGTTTATAGTAAATCAATTTTCTAGTTAAGTTCATTACCCTAATAAATAGTTATTTTAGTTTAGTTTACTGAATTGGTAAATTATTTTATTTCAGTTTATTGAATTGGTAAATCTTTACTTCGTTTAGTTTATTGAATTGGTAAATCTTTACTTCGTTTAGTTTATTGAATTGGTAAATCTTTACTTCGTTTAGTTAATTGAATTGGTAAATTATTATTTCGTTTATTTCAGTTTATTGAATTGGTATATCATTTTTCTAGTTTAGTCTAACACCCTGATAAACCATTATTTTTTTTCGTTGCACCTGCCCGTTGATTGCTCTGGTAAATGGGAATCAACGATCTGAACGATAACTTCCTGCAAGCACCAACGTGTGATGGCAATTTGTAGCCATTGTTCGGTCCAGGCATAATATCGAAACTGCCCTTCTTGTACCCCACGGCTAAATTGTCCCTAAGTATCGGATTAGTCCCGTGAGTCGATGCTCATCTCCTGATATCGATCCTGTCCGGTTATGATTGGTATTCTATAGCCATGGTTTATGGGGAAGTAATGGGGAAGGTCATATATGATATTGGGGAGGGAAGGTTGTATTTTGTTTAGAATTTTTTCCCCTACGTCAGTCAAAAAATTTTTAAGTTGACAAGAATCATTTTCACACACGATAATCTGTAGATCAGCTTTTAACACGACAATGTATAAAAAAAGCTACGAAAATTTAATAGTAAGCTGTACTTTCAAAACAAATGAGGTTTTTCCTTTACCCAATACTGCCTGCTAAAATGGATTGTTTACGTTATTTGAACCAAATATCGTGTTACCCAGACAACCTTGGAAATACAGGATATGAGGAAATATATAACATTAACAGCTGACTTGTTCATGAAATCATATGAAGATCGCTGAAAAACATTTATATATTTTAACACGTATTTTCATAAGACAGCTCAATCATAGTCCAGTTTCTCATAAGACATTTGACCCCATTTTCCTATTTCCCATAAAGCATTTGACTCCATTGTCCTATTTCCCATAAGACATTTGACCCCATAGTCCAGTTTATCATAACATCTGACTCTATAATTCGATTTTTCACAAGACATTTGACCCCATAGCCCAGTTTCTCATAAAACATTTGACCCCATAGCCCAGTTTCTCATAAAACATTTGACCCCATAGCCCAGTTTCTCATAAAGCATATGACCCCATAGCCCAGTTTCTCATAAAACATTTGACCCCATAGCCCAGTTTCTCATAAAACATTTGACCCCATAGCCCAGTTTCTCATAAAACATTTGACCCCATAGCCCAGTTTCTCATAAAACATCTGACCCCATAGCCCAGTTTCTCATAAAACATTTGACCCCATAGCCCAGTTTCTCATAAAACATTTGACCCCATAGCCCAGTTTCTCATAAAACATCTGACGACCCCATAGCCCAGTTTCTCATAAAACATTTGACCCCATAGCCCAGTTTCTCATAAAACATTTGACCCCATATCCCAGTTTCTCATAAAGCATATGACACCATAGCCCAGTTTCTCATAAAACATTTTACCCCATAGCCCAGTTTCTCATAAAACATTTGACCCCATAGCCCAGTTTCTCATAAAACATCTGACCCCATAGCCCAGTTTCTCACAAAACATCTGACCCCATAGCCCAGTTTCTCATAAAACATTTGACCCCTACTCACACATAGTTTTCTGTAAACCCATAACATCATTTAACTGGCAATAAGCACGGCCATGTTTTAAACTATAACTTTGACCCCCCCCCACCCCCTCCCTCCCTCTCAGTCTCCGTTTGTTGACTATTTAAACTTTCGCCAGACGACAGTCGCTAACAACTGTAATATTAGCGCCCTGTTACCCAAATACATCTTCTCTCTTATGTTCAAGTTCCGAAAAAAAAAAACTTCCATTCACAGTTGTTTCGCTAAAAGCTGCTTTCGGTATTTTAAGTTCCGACTTTTTAAAGAGCTTTATTGATTTTTCTCCCCCGACGAATCGTCCATTCTCGGTATCACAAGTCATGTGACTTTATCCCCGGGGGTCGGGCGGATAAAGCCGACGGGAAGCTTCAAAGATTCGAGGCGGTGGATAACGTAACAAAAGGGTCTTAAAACCGGGATTTCGAACGAGAGAGTCGAAAAAAAAGTACCTGATATTCTTTGAGGAATGTAAGCTTATACGACAGTACCATTAAGAATGCTGGGTGAAATTAGACAAGTCCACTAACGTCAGCAATCATTGTGGGACTTCGCTTAGTGTTGTGTTGTTTTTTTTTTTTAGTTGTCTGACTAGAGCTACAGTGTGGAGATTTGAGCTCGATTGAAGAAAAAAAACACCCCATAACCTTCCGCCTACGAGTTTTGTTTTATAATAGAGGAGTTGGAATAAACTCATAACTGCGACCGACTAAAATAGAAACACATTAGAAGATGTCAAACACTAATGCATTTAGGGATGGAATAAGTTTGCAGAGTAAATTTTGGATAATCGATACATTTGGCATGCCTAATTATTAAATTTAAATTTTCGTGCACTGATTTGGATACGTGGTATATTTAACATTAAAGTTGATGGAGTCATCTATAATAATAGTTTCGCTGTCTCTCTATCTATCTATCTGTCTGACAAGAACGCTCTAGAGAAAACACAAGGAATTTAAAAACCTGCACAGTAATTCGAAAAACGAAATATGACGTCGACACATTTAGCGTAGAGTAGAACATAATCTCAAACCAGAGAGTGCACACAGTAATGTAATGACGTCATTGAAACATTGAAAAAAAGGAAATGTTGTCTAATCTAAATGGTTTGCGTGAAGAGTTTCTTGCATACAATTCTTCGGGTAGGGGCGAAGCCCCACCCCCGCGTAAGAACATCTGAGGGGGGTGGGGGTGGGGGGGGGGGGTTGAGTGGGGGGGGGGTGGTTTTAATTTAGACTTTTTCCTCCCCGGAGAGGGGTGGGGGTACTTGAAATTTTCGGGGGCGGGGGGTAGAATTTTCGGGGAGGGGCGGACACTGGAAAAAGTATATAATTATATTTCGTTGAATGGGACGGTAGACATGTTTTTTTAGGGGGGGGGGTTGGGGGTGGGGGGTGGGGGGAGGGGGGGAGGGTGTGTGGGGGGGGATGGGGGGTGAGTGGGGGGGGGGTGGTTTTAATTTAGACTTTTTCCTCCCCGGAGAGGGGTGGGGGTACTTGAAATTTTCGGGGGCGGGGGTAGAATTTTCGGGGAGGGGGCGGACACTGGAAAAAGTATATAATTATATTTTGTTGAATGGGACGGTAGACATGCTTTTTTTTTGGGGGGGGGGGGGGGTGGGTGGGGGTGGGGGGGGTGGTGTGTGTGTGGGGGGGGGGGGGGGGTGGGGGTGAGTGGGGGGTGGTTTTAATTTAGACTTTTTCCTCCCCGGAGAGGGGTGAGGGTACTTGAAATTTTCGGGGGCGGGTGTAGAATTTTCGGGGAGGGGGCGGACACTGGAAAAAGTATATAATTATATTTCGTTGAATGGGACGGTAGACATGTTTTTTTTGGGGGGGGGTGGGGGTGGGGGGTGGTGTGTGTGTGGGGTGGTGTGTGTAGGGGTGGGGGTGGGGGGGGTGGTGTGTGGGGGGGGGGGGGTGGGGGGTTGGGGTGGTGTGGGTGGGGGTGTGGGTGGGGGTGGGGGTGGTGTGTGTGGGGGGGTGGTTTTTGTTTAGAGAAAAGAGACAGCACTATCAACCTAGCGCCCGGTGTATCCTTCCTCAACGGGCCATTTTTCTCGTCTATAATAATAGTTTCGCTGTCTCTCTATCTATCTGTCTGACAAGAACGCTCTAGAGAAAACACAAGGAATTTAAAAACCTGCACAGTAATTCGAAAAACGAAATATGACGTCGACACATTTAGCGTAGAGTAGAACATAATCTCAAACCAGAGAGTGCACACAGTAATGTAATGACGTCATTGAAACATTGAAAAAAAGGAAATGTTGTCTAATCTAAATGGTTTGCGTGAAGAGTTTCTTGCATACAATTCTTCGGGTAGGGGCGAAGCCCCACCCCCGCGTAAGAACGTCTGAGGGGGGTGGGGGTGGGGGGGGGGGTTGAGTGGGGGGGTGGTTTTAATTTAGACTTTTTCCTCCCCGGAGAGGGGTGGGGGTACTTGAAATTTTCGGGGGCGGGGGTAGAATTTTCGGGGAGGGGCGGACACTGGAAAAAGTATATAATTATATTTCGTTGAATGGGACGGTAGACATGTTTTTTTTAGGGGGGGGGGGGGTTGTGGGTGGGGGGTGGGGGGAGGGGGGGGGGTGTGTGGGGGGGATGGGGGGTGAGTGGGGGGGTGGTTTTAATTTAGACTTTTTCCTCCCCGGAGAGGGGTGGGGGTACTTGAAATTTTCGGGGGCGGGGGTAGAATTTTCGGGGAGGGGGCGGACACTGGAAAAAGTATATAATTATATTTTGTTGAATGGGACGGTAGACATGCTTTTTTTTTGGGGGGGGGGGGGGGGGGGTGGTGGTGTGTGTGTGGGGGGGGGGGGGTGGGGGTGAGTTGGGGGGTGGTTTTAATTTAGACTTTTTCCTCCCCGGTGAGGGGTGAGGGTACTTGAAAATTTCGGGGGCGGGTGTAGCATTTTCGGGGAGGGGGCGGACACTGGAAAAAGTATATAATTATATTTCGTTGAATGGGACGGTAGACATGTTTTTTTTTGGGGGGGGGGGGGTGGGGGGTGGGGGGTGGTGTGTGTGTGGGGTGGTGTGTGTAGGGGTGGGGGTGGGGGGGTGGTGTGTGGGGGGGGGTGGGGGGTTGGGGTGGTGTGGGTGGGGGTGTGGGTGGGGGTGGGGGCGGTGTGTGTGGGGGGGGGTGGTTTTTGTTTAGAGAAAAGAGACAGCACTATCAACCTAGCGCCCGGTGTATCCTTCCTCAACGGGCCATTTTTCTCGTTTTAATAATGATTTGACGAACTGTCTAGAAATTTTCTCGATAGATGGTGGAAAATGGAAAAAAAATTGTTTATAACTTAATGAATAAAACGTTTGTGGCATTTGTAGTTAAATAAGTTTGATATTGACAGCGTGGAAAGAAATTTTCTTTCAAATATAAAAATGGAGATATTTTTATTGAGTTAGCACGGCAATACAACTCCATTTATGGCGATGGCAGTTGGGCAACGCGCGCTGAGTGACGTGTATTATTAATTCAGGATTCTCCATGTTTTTTTCCTGGCTTTTCTGAACAAACGTCTTTCTCCACAGCCCATTAATCAAAATTTTACTGGGCAAAACGGCGTCTTTTCACTGGCCGACCAATTAGAATTGTATCGACTTAAATCACAGAAGGGTTTGTTTATAAGAAGAAATTATCCTCAAGCGAAGTAGTCCTCAGAAAAATATTTTGGTCAGATTCTAAAACATCGATTGCTTGCAACACCCCAATAACACATCATAACACCTATACTAAAATAATCACCAACCCATGTAATTTATTAACCGTGCAATCCTTTAACCCGTAAATTACCCAACCCTTTAATCTTTAAATCTTCTAAATACCAAACCATGAAATCCCCAAACCCTGTAATCCCCAAACCCTCTAATCCCCTTAACTTTATTTGCTAAACCATCGAATCCCCAAACCCGATTATCCCTGAAACCGCTAATTTTTAAACCTGAATCCTAAAACTCGCTTATTCTCGAACCCTTTAATCCATCAATCTTCAAATCACCAAACCCTCTAAACCCCTAACACTAATCCCAAACCCCTCTAATCTCATTATCCCCTTACGTGTACTGCCTCTGCACTCTTCTTATATTTTTTCTAAAGACAAAGCCAAGAAGGACTTCAGACCCGCTCATTTCATCAATTAGTTCGCTCAGCTTAGAGACAGACTTAAACTCGGGACTTTAACAATCCCCAGGGGAGGCGCCCGGGTCTCGGGTCAAGAATTAGGGACAAGGTGAACACCTTTTGAACATCTAGTCTGGGGGGGGGGGGCACTACTGTCAAGAATTAGGGACAAGGTGAACACCTTTTGAACATCTAGTCTGGGGGGGGGCACTACTGTCAAGAATAAGGGACAAGGTGAACACCTTTTGAACATCTAGTCTGGGGGGGGGGCACTACTGTCAAGAATTAGGGACAAGGTGAACACCTTTTGAACATCTAGTCTGGGGGGGGGGCACTACTGTCAAGAATTAGGGACAAGGTGAACACCTTTTGAACATCTAGTCTGGGGGGGGGGGCACTACTGTCAAGAATAAGGGACAAGGTGAACATTTTTGAACATCTAGTCTGGGGGGGGGGGCACTACTGTCAAGAATTAGGGACAAGGTGAACACCTTTTGAACATCTAGTCTGGGGGGGGGGGGGGCACTACTGTCAAGAATAAGGGACACGTTGAGGCAACTTGTGCACACGTAGTCTGTGACACTACTGCACTACTAGTGTTTCTTTCAATCATTTTTTCTCCGGGGGGGGGGGGGTGGAGACACTTGATATTTTTCGCGAGGGGGGGGTCAGTCTAAATTTTCCGGGGTAGGGGGGGGGGAGGACACTGGTAAAAGCATATATTTACTATATAAATTACATTTTCGTTCAGGGGGATAGTAGACTTTCTTCGGGAGGGGGGGGGGGGCTGAAAGAAACTCTGTGTACTTAAGTCTAGAATTAGGGACACGGTATGCGGTATGTGAAACCATCACATTGCGCCAGAGGGGGAAAAAGTGATGAAGGAGTTTCTGTATGTCCTTTTGGTTGCTGAAGTTCCAACACTAGAGATAAAAACAACAAAAACAGCAGCAGCAACAACAGCAACAACAACTACAACAACAACAACAACAACAACAACACCAACAACCGTACCTGTCCGAGTCTGACGCCAATGACGTCCTCCTACTTCCGGCGCTACTTGCCCCCCGACGACCTCCGAAGGTCAAGGGGCAAGCGCCCCCAGCATCATGTGATCCGAGGCGGGAAGCGTTGGACGTCCTACGGCTGCCGTAGTCGGACGAAGATCTGCGGGACGACGAACGGTGGCTCGTCGCGGCTCCTCTTCCTGATCATCGGCCCGATGATTAGGCTCTTCTTCTCCTCTTTGACCTTCTTTTTCTTGCATTTGCCTGGAAGGATTCAATATATATTATTAAATTATTTTTATTAGTGTAGTGAACATTTGCCTTGAAGGAAATAAAAAATTATAAAATAATTTTTATTAGTGTAGAAGGAAACAAATAGAAGTACTTCTTTTATTTTAATTATTGCAGTGAAATTGGGCCTAAAAGAAAGCTGTAATTGATATAGAAATTATTTTTATATTTTGGATGATATTTACTAGATCTAAATGTGCACATTATGAGCTACACATGCAACATTACAATTTAATTTGTTACCCTTTCTAGTTTTATAAAACATAATTCATCGTATTTTACTTTTAAAACAAAAAGAGATAAGCAGGATTTGTAAAAAAAAAAGTTTTAAAAATGTTGTTTTAGTTTATGATTGATTTTAAAAAATGCAATTTATCAAAAAATGTTAACATTTTTGTTAGAATGACCAGGTCGTGTACGTTCACGTTTACTCTAAATGTTGATTTACGTCCCTGAAATTCTAGGAGAGATACCGGGTTTTTTTGTTCAACCTTGAGGTGGGTTGCATGTGAACATTAGACAGTGTGAAAAAAGGACGATACAATTTTATAATCAAATTTACAATAGTGTCAACATTTTCAATACTAGCTATATCTTTAATATTTACACTTTTCATATTTTCTACATTTCCAAAATTTCAGCAAAAATTTACAAGATTTACTTCTCCATCATGTATAATCATCAACTCCTGACCCATGTTTTATTTAAGGTAAATTAATGCTGTTGTTTTTAACTTTGTAATTTCCTTTACAAAAACCGTGTTTTCTCTCGCTTTTTTTTTACATATAACACAAGAGTTCACGGAGGTCAAGGTCACTAATTATAAAAACGCTGGAGCAGAGCAAATCTTTACGGGGCTCCACTGCTCATTCTCAGACTGAGTAAAAATGAGGTTAATGTACACCGCCCACAGTGGGGATAAGGTGTGGTGGTCACCCACTTAGGTGTAGTGTGGGTTAATGTAACACCGCCTTAGTGTGGAAACCACTATCCCCTATACTAAATTATCAAAGAAAACTACTATCCCCTACAGAGGCGTAGCGACCCTTCCCGGCGCCGGGGACAAACTTTCGATTTGCACCCCCCCCTCGAACTTTTCATTTGCACCCCCCTCAAACTTTCGATTTGCACCCCCCTCGAACTTTTCATTTGCACCCCCCCCTCTCAAACTTTCAATTTGGGCGGCCCCCCTAAGGTCGGCGCCCGGGGACATATGTCCCACCCCCGCCCCCCCCCCCCCCTCGCTACGCCTCTGATCCCCTATACTAAATTATCAAGGAAAACCACTATACCCTATACTAAATTATCAAGGGAAACCACTATACCCCTATACTAAATTATCAAAGAAACCAATATCCCCCTATACTAAATTATCAAGAAAAACCACTATCCCCTATACTAAATTATCAAGGAAACCAGTCTATAGTACACACGACAACGTTAACTGTACTGTTTAAAGTCTAGTACATGTACTCGAATGCTAGCTCACCCGCACCAATTGATTTAATCTTTTGGCTAAAGAGACAAGCTCTTTCTTTAAATTTTAATGCGGTCCTCGGAGAATTGGCGAGGTCTTTTTGGTTAGAGGGTCTTATCGTGCTGGTCAGTGGTGAGCTGTGGGGGGGGGGGGGGGGGGGGGGGTTGTTGGTTAAAGTGGGAGGGTTTTAATGGTGTCAAGGTCATGGTTTGTTGGGTAAATAGTGGGTTTTAATGGTGTCAAGGTCATACAAGTTAGGTTAAAGTGGTAGGTTTTGTTGGTCCCAAGGTTGTGGATGTCTGGGTTTTGCTGGTGTCAAGGTCCATACATGTTGGGTAAGGTGGTGATTTGTGTTGGTTTCAAGGTCGTGGATGTTGAGTAAAGCATTTGAATGTATCTGTGTATGTCAGAGTGTCGACTGTTTAACAAAGTTATTCTTGTATGTGTGTTACTCTTAAGAACTTTGATAAGGGTGTCGATCTTGAAAGCGCCACTGATAAGACTTTGATGAAGTAATTTGTATTGTGAACTCTAAGATAAGGTCGGTTATTTTAATACATTTCTCGCACATTCGAGTTCATCAGCTAAAGGGTATTGCCCAACATTTTGATAGCCGATATCTTTTGATCACGCCCATTGACTGATTTAGTAACAAAAGCACTGCAGTCAGCTTAAGGTTAATCCACCAGCCATGGGTTTGGGTACCCGAGAGCTTACGGTTTATCCACCAGCCACGAGTTTGGGTAACTGATAACCTGTGCTGGCTTACGTTAATCTCGACAAAAAAAAATGTATTGCGAAATCATTTCACGTACACACAGATACTCTTATGCCGGTGTCTCCCCCCACCCTCCTCCTTCTACTACTTTGATGACGGTATCCCCCCCCTCTGCTATTGATGTTTTACCCCCCCCCCCCTCCCTCTCCCCAACACATGACATTATTTACAGCAACTGCCTAAGGAGACAGCAATGTAATCTATTTTATTTCTCCATTAAAACCAAGCCGAACTAAACCAATCAACAAATAAATAAACAAAACAACCCGCCAGTGTTTAGCCTACATGTAACACAAGACCAACCCAAGTCGACACGAAAGTGTACATGAACACACTATCTAGTCGAGTTTAGCATGAAGCCAATATACGATTGTAGGATACAAAAGTGTACATGAACACACAATCTAATCGAGTTTGTATAGAGTCAAGCTTTGATTGTAGAACACGAAAGTTTACATGAACACACAATCTAGTCGAGTTATTAAAAAGACAATCTGTGATTTTGTAATACGAAAGTCTACATGAATATACAATCTAGTCGAATTATTATAAAGCCAATCTATGATTGTTGAACATGAAAGTTTACATGAACACACAATCTAGCCGAGTTATTATAAAGACAATATATGATTGTAGGATACGAAAGTGTACATAAACACACAATCTAGCGAGTAATTATAAAGACAATCTGTGATTGTAAGATACAAAAGTGTACATGAACACACAATCTAGTCGAGTTATTATAAAGACAATCTGTGATTGTAAGATACAAAAGTGTACATGAACATACAATCTAGTCGAGTTATTATAAAGACAATCTGAGATTGTATGCTACGAAAAAATGTGCACACTCGCACGCGAGCACATTAAGCGAAGCCGGAGGGAATTTCTAATTCGATTAGATTGATTGTGTCAGCTAATTGTCAGTTTAGCCACACGACATCTTGACATTTGTCCCGACTTGACATTTAGTGCCGTATTGTAGTGAGCTGTTTAATGCTGTCACCTGGTATGACGACCTTATGTTTACTTGCATACGATAGGTGTACGACGTTCATGGGTATCTACATTTATTTAACAGTTGTATGACTACGTGTGTTTAGCTCTATATGATAGTTGTATGACATATATGGGTATTAACATATTATGACGTCCATAAATGGCATTTTATTGTATTAGTATGTCTGTGTATGTCTACACATATATGCTAGTTCTATGACGTCTACGAATGTCTAGATTTATATAATAATTGTAAATTGTATGACGTATATGAATAAATAACATTTTCATGATAGTTGTATGACGTCTATGTATGTGTACATTTATTTGATAGATGTATGACGTATGTGTATGCCTACATATATATGCTAGTATATGAGGTCTATGAATTTCTAGATTTATATATAATTGTAAATTGTATGACGTCTATGATAGTTGTATGACGTCAGTTTATGTCTTCATGTATTTGCTAATGACGTCTGTGTAGGTCTATGTGCTAGTTGTGTGACGTTTATGAATTATGTGATACATTTAAATTTCTAGCAACAGATTTGTTAGCCAGTCTGGACTTCTCGATGTCTAGTTAAAGTCATTAAAGTTGTGTAGACTTACAGTGTAAGCGCTAAGTGCTTACTTTAAGAATAAACAATGGGAGGGAAGTGGGAAAACAAAGGGAGAGAAGTGGGAAAACAAAGGGAGGGAAGTGGGAAATCAACGGAAGGGAAGTGGGGATATCAAAGGGAGGGAAGTGGGGAAAACAAAGTGAGGGAAGTGGGGAAAACAAAGAGAGGGAAGTGGGGAAAACAAAGAGAGGGAAGTGGGGAAAACAAAGTGAGGGAAGTGGGAAAACAAAGAGAGGGAAGTGGGGAAAACAAAGAGAGGGAAGTGGGAAAACAAAGAGAGGGAAGTGGGAAAACAAAGAGAGGGAAGTGGGGAAAACAAAGAGAGGGAAGTGGGAAAACAAAGGGAGGGAAGTGGGAAAACAAAGGGAGGGAAGTGGGGGAAAGAAAGGGAGGGAAGTGGGAAAACAAAGGGAGGGAAGTGTGGAGTCATGGGATGTCATCAGCAATCCCAATCAAATTTAAAAAGAAAAAACTAACTCGTTCCGTGACCCATGCCGTTATCGATAAAACCAGAACAATATATGTGACGTTAAATACTTAATGCCTTGTCTGACGATATTATTTTGTCAATGCTGTTGTTTTTCACGTTCACTTTACGTGGGTGAGTCCTTGTCTACAGTGAAGAAATATGATTACCTTGACATGAATACCCCCACCCCCCTGCCTCCCAGACCCCCCCCCCTCCCCCTTTTTTTCAAACAAGAACTCTGACCAGCAGACCGTAACAAAACAAGGCTAAATGTGTCAGTCTGGGGCAGCGTTTCTTCAAGACGTTTTTCTCCAGGGGAAAGGGTGAGGGGGGGGGGGGGGGGCAATTGAAATTTTCGGGGGGGGGGACATTTTCCGAGGTGGGGTGGACAATGGGAAAAGTATGTTTTCTATATTAATTCTATTTCGATCAGGGGGGGGGGTAGAAACTCTGGTCTGGGTGTGGGTTTTTTTTAATGTCATCACATAGGGGGGGGGGGGTGGAGCTTTTTTCAGAACAAAACTATATAAATCAAAGTCACAGTTATGGATTTTTTGAATATCGTTTATCATTATTCCTATAAAAAGCTAAATATGTGTGCTTGTCGAAATAAACAAGCAATTAACGACATAAGGTGTTGATAATTTAAAACCGAATCGATAACTTCAAAATGTCAAAGGTCACGTCATCCGGTCCTGAACTAAATTCTCGGTAAATCGTCCGTCAATGCGCATGCGTGACAAGCAGTAAGACTGTGATTTTTTTGTCAAATATTGTCACACAAATATGAATAGAATTTTTTTTTAATCAATAAGTTTGATGATAGGATCGAATCATATTTTAAAATAATTCGATCACAATAGCATGTTACTAAAATCGATCAGATATGGCGTCTCATGATGGGTGAGTTGTTTGAAGCTGGTGTATAGACTCAACTAGGTCGTTGTACGATTTACTGTTTGTTTACTAGATCACTGCATCAATACCAATACAAGCCTTTTAGTTTAATGATTTCCAATAGGTTACTTTGTGATAATGCTTAGAGTAAACTTAAATAAATCGTTGGTTTTGTTACTAAACTACATTGTTTCTCGGCTCTACCTGTTACATGTATGGAAAAAAAAGAAATTAAGAAAACTTCATATAGAAATCATAATCTGATTTAAGAAGAATTAATCTTAAAGAGCCGAATTCGTGAATAACCACATGTGCACATACAGCCACATGGGCGCATATAACCACATGTGCACATATAGCCACATGTGCGCAAGTTGATAAAAAAAAAACTGGCTGAATGTCTATTAATTTACAATAATGGTGATCTAACATTAAAACTTTTTTTTTTAAATCACAGCATCTTTATTACATCTATATAAAACTTAAAACTACCATGATTTATTTTCTATATTTTGCTTTAGAGTCACAAGAAGCATTTTTAGCTTAATAGAACTCGAGTTCTTAATATTTGTCTAGAGCCCCATTCTATTCTAGTTAAGCACGTTTAGTTCCATAACACTGCCTTTATCCACTATATTATTCTAGAAACTTCGGAACTTGTCCAGACACGCCAACCCCAACATCAATCCCAACACCAACCCTAACCCCAAACCAAACTTTAGAGGTCAAGAAGAATATGTTTTATGGCATGCTTTTAAATATTCAAGTGTCTAGACATAAAAAAAAGGTCACAATTGGTGGAGCTTAACTTTTCGCCCGTAAACTTTCTTGAATTAGTGGCGGACTAATCCGGACAAGTTCTGAAATTTCAGCTCCTTCTACCTTTTCATCTGTTAGAGTTTCAAACTCAACCTACAAGTCAAATGTTAGTTACAGTTATCGTTCTTCCTTTGCTCCTTTGGCTAAAAATTACCTTTTTTTTTCTACTCTATAGTATTTTAAAATCTGCCTGAAAATTCTGTTGCTTAGAGTTTGCATGTTTGCGTTCCATAAGCAATGAAACTTCTTTTAAGTTTTAAACTCAGGAGTTGATTGGTGATTCAGCTGGTTTTTTTACATGAATGAAAGACACGTCATCGTATTTTTTTTTATTTTTAAGATGAAAGCTTAGAAGTGTGAAAGATAAGGGGGACATTACCGTAGAGCTTCCGTATCGCGCGTTTGATATTTTTATCCCAAAATGTCCTGGATCTGCACGAAGGGAATCTCCAGCAAAGGACGCCCACCACGGCTGCGAACACAACCACAGTTATTCCCCCTGATATGATCCCGGCCACTTCCGCCGCGGGGACTGTGAACAGAGGAAAAAAACGTGCAGGTTAATCATTTGACGTCATAATCATTCGGCTGGTCAGAGCTGTGAATACATCATTAATAGCAGATGAAAGAAAAACGTGGGGAGTTTAATTAGGGTCATTATATGTATTTTTAAATGCCTGAAACACTCACAGGCGAGGTCATTTGGTGCGTTGGGGTTGCAGGTGTTGTAAGGTGTTGTAAGGAAGTCATTATTTATTCAACGTAACATAAAACCGTATGGGATAATGAAACACACCGTTAACAAAATATTGCTTGACGCTCCGTAGGATTGTCAATTGTTTAACTCAATATTTCGATGAATTTAGTGCGAATCGAAACTATATTTTTTAAAATAGCATTTTTACATGACCCTAAACATTACCATAAACCTTGCAATTACTTTAACCTTGAACCTTACCATATGTAAAATCAATAACCTTTGCTCTCTAATTCTTATCATCATAACAACTTTACCCACAGAGAACTAGATCCCATAACCATACTGAATGGAATACAGCCGGCCTTTGTTTTACTAGAACCGTGTACTCGCATTACCCCGGAGCCAGTACGTTTTATTTTTTTACTCTCTGGAACTCCCGTGCTTGTTAGCTGACCATGCGTTAGCCAGTGAAGCCATTGAACGTATGGAACAAAGGCTTCCTTCAAACGATGTTTATTTTTTGATTACCTAACATTGGAATATGCTAGAAAAACAAACAAGCGCGTGAGTCGTTGAAAAGACATCATTCTAGCAGGAATTGATGTAATTTATCATATTAAATCGATACTAGATCTGTATGATTGTTAGCAAGACTAATGGGTTTGGCTTAAATATGTCGGCTCTAGTGCTTTCCTCCCATGCATAAACACTCCCCCCCCCCCCCCACCTACCTGCACCTGCAAACACATCCCATCCTCCCCACTACTCACTCACCTACAAACACACACCACCCACTCCCTAACATTCCCCACCCACCTACAAACTCCCCTCCCACCTTAGTTGTTAATTTTAAAGCAATATTCTACTTTTTATCTAGTGGAGTTGTAATACATCACCGTTAATATTTCACTATTATCTGCGACTATATGACGTTTATATAGTTTGACGGTTACTATGTGTTGTGAAAGACAACTTGAAATCAAGGGACGTTACTGCTCAAACTAGCAAGAAGGGACGCTACTACTTAAACTAGTACGAAGGGACGTTACTACTTAATTAAACTAGTACAAAGGGACGTTACTACTTAAACTAGTACGAAGGGACGCTACTACTTAAAGTAGTACAAAGGGACGTTACTAAACTAGTACGAAGGGACGTTACTACTTAAACTAGTACAAAGGGACGCTACTACTTAAACCAGTACACAAACAATTTTCGCATTGCTGACGTCATTCGGCGATGTCAGGTTTCAGTTGGCGATGTTTTTGTTGTTAATTTACTGGGCTCTTCTGGGTAATCCGCCTTGTAATCCAAGTTGTAATACACGTTGTAATCCACTATGTAATCTACCTGGTAATCCACCCTGTAATCCACCTTATAATCCATCTTGTAATCCACCTTGTAATCTACCTGGTAATCCACCTTGTAATCCACATTGTAATCCATCTTGTAAATCACCTTGTAATCGACCTTGTAATCTGCCTGGTAATCCACCTTGGATTCCATCTTGTAATCCACCTTGTAATCCACCTTGTAATCTACCTGGTAATCCACCTTGTAATCCACCTTGTAATCCGTCTTGTAATCTACCTGGTAATCCACCTTGTAATCCACCTTGTAATCCACCTTGTAATCCACCTTGTAATCTACCTGGTAATCCACCTTGTAATCCACCTTGTAACCCACCTTGTAATTCACCTTGTAATCCACCTTGTAATCCACCTTGTAATCTACCTGGTAATCCACCGTGTAATATACCTTACGTGCACCAGAATTCATTGCACTTGTAATACACCTTGTAATCGACCTTGTGCAATACAAGTCATTGCACCTGCGTGCACGATATTTGGGTTATATTTGGCACTAGTATGGATTATTCCTAGTGGTTGTCTATAAACGACCTCACAACCCAATGGCGTGGGTAATTTGACTTTCTTATGAAAAAAAAAACTATTACTGGAAATTTAATCCAGTCCATCGTTTTGTTTACCGTTGTTATTCAATACTCCGTGACCTAATAGACATTTGCTGACATAACGGATTTTTTTTTAAATCGTTAAAAATAGCATAAAGTCGTTTGTGGGTGATGGCCCCTTAGTTCTATACATACCAACAGATGTAAGTTTGTTGTTTTATAATAAAAATTTTAAAGGATAATTTGACCCCCTAATGAATATATCTCGCGTCTAACAAAGCTAGTATCTATTATTACCAGGGCCTATAAACATGGAACAATCACAGTTAGAAAAGAAAAGAGAAAGAACTGCAAATTAAAAAAAGATCTTGCACATTATGCAGATACTACACACATATTTTATAAAAACAAAATACAACTTATAAAACCATGAACATGGGCAGCTGACAGATGTCCTATCGCTTTTACCAACACAGCAATCTTTTCACTGGTTTAAATGACATATTGCTATGGCTAACTCTATTAGCTCACTCTCCACATATTCCACTGGCCCATAACCATGACCACTATAGTGCATTGGTTTAATTGACCTATAGCTATGACTAACTCTACTAACCCACTGTCCACATATTCCACTGGCCCATAACCATGACCACTATAGTGGCCCACTGCACACGGGCTTCTGTTTGCTCACCCCCCCCCCCCCCACCCCACCCCACCCCCAGTATGAGAACACGACCGGAAGTCGAGCAGACAAATAATGGCACCACCACGGGGTAGCGACGGTCATCTGGGATGCCAGGATGGACCATGTCGCCAGAATAAACAGTTTACCCCCACTTCCCCTCCCCTATCCCCTTCTGAAATTGCCCCACCCCACCGGTAGTGATGGTCATGGTGAGTCTATCTGTGATGCCAGGATAGCTCCTGTAAACCATTCTGCCCCATCCCAAACCTGTCACATTTGGCACCACCATGGGTAGTGACGGTCATAGCTGGCTGCTATACCAGGATGGCCCATTGGCTGTGATACCAGGATGGCCGTGATACCAGGATGGCCCATTGGCTGTGATACCAGGATGCCCATTGGCCGTGATACCAGGATGGCCGTGATACCAGGATGGCCCATTGGCTGTGATACCAGGATGGCCCATTGGCTGTGATACCAGGATGGCCCATTGGCTGTGATACCAGGATGGCCCATTGGCTGTGATACCAGGATGGCTGTGATACCATGATGGCCCATTGGCTGTGACACCAGGATGGCCGTGATACCAGGATGGCCCATTGTCTGTGATACCACGATGGCCCATTGGCTGTGATACCAGGATGGCCCATTGGCTGTGATACCAAGATGGCCCATTTGCTTTGGTACCAGGATATCCCATTGGCTATGATACCCGGTTAGTCCCAAAATTAAAAATAATTTGCCCCTCCCCTTTTGAAAATGGCACCACCATGAACAGTGCCAGCAATGTTTGTCTGTGATGCTAGGATGTCTCCTTTTGCCAGAGATGCAGTTGCTTCCTTCACCATTAGGCCAAGTGACACCAACCTGTTGCTTCCTTCACCATTAGGCCAAGTGACACCAACCTGTTGCTTCCTTCACCATTAGACCAAGTGACACCAACCTGTTGCTTCCTTCACCATTAGGCCAAGTGCCACCAACCTGTTGCTTCCTGCCCCACGTGACCAAGTGATGCTACCTTGCTGTCCCCGCATCTCAAATCAGTCACCGCCATGTTGTTAAAGCTGTAATTTTCTACTTATTATTTCAAATATTTCTTTATTGCAGACACTGCTAAACGATGATCTAGTATCAATCAGCTATAACAAATAATGGGCGCTTTTTTTTTTCGTTATCATTGAGTTATTCAGTCATCATTTTTTATACATTATTCAGACTTAAACTCTTAAAAATCTTAAAATGAAACATTTTACTTCATCTACATTCCTTCAGTTGTGTAAAAGTAGGTAGTCCAAACTGGCGAAAAAGTGCGTTTTAGGGTCAGTTTTTGCGGTTTTCAAAAAAAAAAATTTCACTACTTCTAGTTGTCCTATAAGAATAAAAATTATATGTCAATAAAGTTTAAGTCTTTATCTGTCGTAATCTGGTATTTTTATACCTGTAACACATGTTTGAATGTGTTTTATATTTGTTTGAAAAGTATCAGTACGTCAACAAATTTCACCGTTTTTCGAGTACCGATCGACCCCACACTGTTTTATTTGGTCGCGGCTTCGCGACGAAGCATCGTAGAAGCATAATCTTAATGTCATTTTAAAGATCGAATTCTAGGCTATCGTTTGATGTATAAATTGAAAAAATAACTAGTTTATTTCATTTAAAAAATACAGATTTTAAACTTTAAATGACGATATATACACGGAAACAAACTAATTCTGTTTCAATTTTTACACCGATGTAAAGTTCAATTTTATAACTACTTTGTGTTGTAAATTCAAGTATTTCTGATTTACGGTCGCGAAGCCGTACCCTCAATAAACATATAACCCTCGAGTCGACTTTCAGCCCCGAGTGAGTTGCTCGCCGAACCGTTTTAAAGGTTGACGACCGATGATGCTAAACGGATTTTACCCTTGCTAGAGCCTTCAAACAAGTTGTAAGTATCATTTTTAAAGTTTCATTTCCATTTTAATAAATTAATTTTAAGTTTGAATGTCAGTTTGGTTTAATTAGTACACGTTATTAATGTAAATTTGAACTCTACTAGTCCACGGTTTCTAGTGTGTGAACTACGCTTGTACACAGGGTGTGTTTAGACGTGAAGCTATTTAATTCAGGACATTCTAGGGACTTAAAATATGGATGCACTTAACTATTAGATGCTAGTGTTTACTAATTCTTTAAAATCTATCGAACGGGATTAATGATAGGGTCGTATTACTACAGTTTATTTGGACTATCACGTCAAAATTATGAATCGACAAATTCAAAATGGCCACCAGACAATCCTGGTTACTATGTGGACGAACTCAATTATTTACAGGGAACGAAGGTTAAATACTTATAAAATATTAATGAAACACAAAAGAAATGTATAATTATAATAACTATACATTTTTATCGATTTATTTAAAACAAAAGACACTAAATTTTAAGGACTAATGTGATTAATTTTTTTATTTTCTGTTGTGTACTCTGATTCTGACTCCCCTGCTAAATAATGTGAAATGGTCTGCGCCAGTCTCCGTAATAAAATGTACCAGATCAATTTTTAGATGGTGGTGCAGTTTATTAAGATTCTACATGTTGTGACTTAGTTTTAAATGTTATATTAGTTGTAAGTGTAAGTAGTACCAGTATTTATTTTATATGCATATAATAGTAACAATGAAGGACAGTTAAGTTGTCCTATAGGATGTTGAGAACCACAGTATGGCATCTTCGTCATTGGATATCTCAACCAGTGTGGCACAAGCAACGAATATTTCAAATTTCATTCAGTAGAATTACTCTTAAAAATATATATAAAGTATAAATTACTTTTAACAAAAAGGTGTTTTCAGGCTTTTTCATATGTTTCCAGTTATAGACATAGGACAAATAGTAGGCCTACACAATAGGCTAGTAGTAAATTTAATTATATTTTATTAATCACTAAATTAATTGTTTATTCCATAGCTGGAGACATTTACGGTGGCCTATCCAGAACTTTCCTTACAAGGGAAGGGAAGAAGGCCAAGCCCCCCCCCCCCCCCCCCCCGCCCCTACAATTCCCAAAACATATCACTTACTCTTGATGCTCCACAAGATCAAGGTTGAGGGAAACAAGACGTACAAAGATGTGGAGTTGTAGTTTTAAAAACTGTTCCCCCAAAGCAGTTATCAACCGGATAGGTTTGAAAAGAAACCAAAGCATGTGGCATCAAATGCTGCATCACTTGTAGGCATCACGTCTTTATTAAACTACATTACATTACATTTACTCTACTTAATTTTGATTCTATTTCTCCTGCACTAGATAACTGTGATTTAACTCATGTGATTTTTGAAAATAATTAACACATTTTTCCACGTTGATGTTACCAACACAATAGTTTTAGAGTTATTCCAAAGCAAAAAAAAAATTGAATTTTTTTTTTTTATGAAAATAAAAGTGACCAAAACGCATTTTTGTCATTTTCAATTATTTTTTTACCTTAGAAAGACTCATTTTAGATGACTGAAAAATATTGGGCATATATATTACAAACTTTGCAGCAACTTTACCAATTTCTACACTTCTATGTTATTTAGTTTAAAAAATATGGGTTCTCAAAAATGGCACTTTTTGAAAATCAGTTTTTTAACAAATTTTGCTTTTTTAAAAATCGCATAACTTTTTTATTTATTGAGATATTTTTATA